>NC_060192.1:26492809-26725309 GCF_021184085.1 Oncorhynchus gorbuscha
TCTGCAAAAACCAGAGTCTTACTTATGATTCAGTACGACACAAATTGGTTTAATTATTTATTTACTAGCTAAATAAATGGGAACACATGATATTGGCCTTCTTTAGACTAGTTGAGTATCTGGAGCGTCAGCATTTGTGGGTTTGATTACAACAGGCTCAAAATGGCCAGAAACAAATAACTTTATACTGAAACTCATCAGTCTTCTTGTTCTGAGAAATGAAGACTATTCCATGCGAGAAATTGCCAAGAAACTGAAGATCTCGCACAACGTTGTGTACTACTCACTTCACAGAACAGCTAAAACTGTCTCTAACCAGAATAGAAAGAGGAGTGGGAGGCCCCGGTGCACAACTGAGCAAGAGGACAAGTACATTAGAGTGTCTGGTTTGAGAAACAGAAGCCTCACAAGTCCTCAACTGGCAGCTTCGTTAAATAGTACCAGCAAAACACCAGTCTCAACGTCAACAATGAAGAGGCGGCTCTGGGATGCTGGCCTTCTAGGCAGAGTTCCTCCGTCCAGTAAATGTGTTCTTTTGCCCATCTTAATATTTTCTTTTTATTGGCCAGTCTGAGATATGTCTTTTTCTTTGCAACTCTCGCTAGAAGGCCAGCATCCCGGAGTCGCCTCTTCACTGTTGGCGTTGAAACTGGTGTTTTGCGGGTACTATTTAATGAAGCTGCCAGTTTGTTGAAACAAAGAACATTCCTTTGGTGAATCTTGAGAGCGCAGGCCTGAATCTTCTTCCTTGATTTACAACAGGGCATGAGGTGTTAACCCCTACTAGTTATTTCCTTCCCCCTCTAGGGTGAAGTTGAAGTTATTCATTGCAAACTTGATCTGACCTGTTTGGATTCTCGTGGACAGTCATGACATCTGTATTAGGAGTGCAGGGGGTATGAATGGGTTTGTGTGTGTGTGTGTGTGTGTGTGTGTGTGTGTGTGTGTGTGTGTGTGTGTGTGTGTGTGTGTGTGTGTGTGTGTGTGTGTGTGTGTGTGTGTGTGTGTGTGTGTGTGTGTGTGTGTGTGTGTGTGTGTGTGTGTGTGTGTGTGTGGGGGGGGTTGTTTATAGACAAAACAAAGGCCTTAAAATGTCCTAGAATCTTCTCGGCCAAATGTAAATAGTTCGACAGAAAATCCATACAGTTCAAACAACAATAAATAATAACTCATGCAAACTCCCTTTAACTAAAATGTCACACCAAATACAACTGTCAGGGGACTAATAGTCCGACGACACCGAACATCAAAAGGAGCACATAGGGGAAAATGAAGTCTGCTTAGCTGTTGATTTCAGGCTTGCAGTTACACTGTCTGTCCCTCTGATACAGCTGATGGTTTGTTTTTCAAATTTTCGCAACAATGTTGCTATTACTCCCGGAAGAGCTATCTTATTTCCTCATTCCTGACTGTTGATGCACTCTTAAAGTGGCAGCGCACGGTGAATAATGTTTCTGCCACTGTGTCTTTTGACCGAAAAGAGCTTCTCGATATGAGGATGGCAATTAATCACCCCTTACTGGAGGATAGAACAGCGGCCTCTGGTAAGACAAGGGGTGGCGGTTTATGTATATTTGTAAACAACAGCTGGTGCACAAAATCTATGGATGTCTCAAGGTTTTGCTCGCCTGAGGTAGAGTATCGCATGACAAATTGTAGACCACACTATTTACCAAGAGAGTTTTCATCTATACTCTTCATACCTTTCTATCTATCACCACAAACCGATTTTGGCACTAAGACCACACTCAATGAGCTGTATACGGCCATAAGCAAACGGGAAAATGCTCATCCAGAGTCGACGCTCCTAGTAGCCGGGGACTTTAATGCAGGGAAAGTTAAATTTAACCTAATTTCTACCAGCATGTTAAATGTGCAACCAGAGGGAAAAAACTCTAGACCACCTTTACGCCACACACAGAGACACGTACAAAGTTCTCCCTCGCCCTCCATTTGAAAAATCTCACCATAATTCTATCCTCCTGATTCCTGCTTACAAGCAAAAACTAAAGCAGAAAGCACCAGTGACTCGGTCAATAAAACATGGTCAGATGAAGCAGATGCTAAGCTACAGGACTGTTTTGCAAGCACAGACTGGAATATATTCCGGGATTCTTCCGATGGGACAGAGGAGGACACCACATCAGTCAGTGGCTTCATCAATAAGTGCATCGATGACGTCGTCCCCACAGTGACTGTACGTACCCCAACCAGAAGCCATGGATTACAGGCAACATTAGCACTGAGCTAAAGGGTAGAGCTGAAGTTTTCAAGGAGCGGGACTTTAACCCGGACGCTTATAAGACATCTCGCTATGTCCTCTGACGAACTATCAAACAGGCAAATCGTCAATACAGGATTACGATTGAATCGTACTACACTGGCTCCGGCACTCGTCAGATGTAGCAGGGCTTGCAAACTATTACAGACTACAAAGGGAAGCACTGCCATGAACTGCTCAGTGACACAAATCTACCGGAGGAGCTAAATCACTTTTATGCTTGCTTCGAGGCAAGTAACACTGAAACATGCATGAGAGCATCAGCTGTTCCGGATGATTGTGTGATTTAATAAAAAAAACATTTTCAACCTGTCCCTGACTGAGTCTGTAATACCAACATGTTTCAAGCACACCACCATAGTCCCTGTGCCCAAGAACACTAAGGTAACCTGCATAAATTGCTACCGACCCTTAGCACTTACGTCTGTAGCCATGAAGTGCTTTAAAAGGCTGGTCATGGCTCACATCAACACCATTATCCCAGAAACCCTATACCCACTACAATTTGCATACCGCCCCAACAGATCCACAGATGATGCAATCTCTATTGCACTCCACACTGCCCTTTCCCACCTGGACAATATGAAAGCCTATGTGAGAATGCTGTTAATTGCACATCACTAAGCTAGGGACTAAACACCTCACTCTGCAACTGGATCCTGGACTTCCTCACGGGCCGACCCCAGGTGGTAAGGGCAGGTAACAACACATCCACCACGCTGATCCTCAACACGGGGGCCCCTCAGGGGTGCGTGCTCAGTCCCCTCCTGTACTTCCTGTTCACTCATGACTGCATGGCCAGGCACGACTCCAACACCAAGTTTGGCGATGATACAACAGTGGTAGGCCTGATCACCGACAACGATGAGACAGCCTATAGGGTGGAGGTCATAGACCTGGCCGTCTGGTGTCAGGACAACAACATCTCCCTCAACGTGATCAAAACGAAGGAGATGATCGTGGACTACAGGAAAGGAGGGCCAAGCATGCCCCCATTCTCATCGACAGGGCTGTAGTGAAGCAGGTTGAGAGCTTCAAGTTCCTTGGTGTCCACATCACCAACAAACTATCATGAACCAAACACACTAAGACAGATGTGAAGAGGGCACAACAAAGCCTATTTCCCCTCAGGAGACTGAAAAGATTTAGCATGGGTCCACCTATCCACAAAATATTCTACAGCTGCACTGACTGGTATAGCAACTGCTCGGCCTCTGACCGCAAGGCACTATAGTGCGTACGGCCCAGTACATCACTGGGGCCAAGATTCCTGGCATCCAGGACCTCTGTACCAAGTGGTGTCAGAGGAAGGCCCTGACAAGTGTCAAAGACTCCAGCCACCCTTGTCATAGACTGTTCTCTTTGCTACCGCACGGCAAGCGGTACCAGAGCACCAAGTCTAGGTCCAAAAGGCTTCTTAACAGCTTCTACCCCCAAGCCATAAGACTCCTGAAGGGCTACCCAGACCCCTCTTTTACACTGCTGCTACTCTCTGTTTATTATCTATGCATAGTCACTTTAACTCTACCTACATGTACATATTACCTCAATTACCTCGACTAACCGGTGCCCCTGCATATTGACACTGTACCTGTACCCCCTGTAATATAGCCTCCAAATTGACTCTGTACCTGTACCCCCTGTATATAGCCTCCACATTGACTCTGTACCTGTACCCCCTGTATATAGTCTCCACATTGACTCTGTACCTGTACCCCCGTATATAGCCTCCACATTGACTCTGTACCTGTACATCCTGTATATAGCCTCCACATTGACTCTGTACCTGTACTCCCTGTATATAGCCTCCACATTGACTCTGTACCTGTACCTCCTGTATATAGCCTCCACATTGACTCTGTACCTGTACCTCCTGTATATAGCCTCCACATTGACTTTGTAACTGTACCCCCTGTATATAGCCTCCACATTGACTCTGTACCTGTACCTCCTGTATATAGCCTCCACATTGACTCTGTACCGGTACCTCCTGTATATAGCCTCCACATTGACTCTGTAACGGTACCTCCTGTATATAGCCTCCACATTGACTCTGTACCGGTACCTCCTGTATATAGCCTGCACATTGACTCTGTACCGGTACCTCCTGTATATAGCCTCCACATTGACTCTGTACCTGTACCTCCTGTATATAGCCTCCACATTGACTCTGTACCGGTACCTCCTGTATATAGCCTCCACATTGACTCTGTACCGGTGCCTCCTGTATATAGCCTCCACATTGACTCTGTACCTGTACCTCCTGTATATAGCCTCCACATTGACTCTGTACCGGTACCTCCTGTATAAAGCCTCCACATTGACTCTGTAACGGTACCTCCTGTATAAAGCCTCCACATTGACTCTGTACCGGTACCTCCTGTATAAAGCCTCGCTATTGTTATTTTACTGCCATTTAATAATTTGTTACTTTTCTACTTTTTCTTATCTATTTTTTACTGAACTCTTATTTTTCTTAAAACGGCATTGTTGGTTAAGGCCTTGTAAGTAAGCATTTCACTGTAAGGTCTACACCTGTTGTATTTGGCGCATGTGACAAATAAAAATGAATTTGATTTGAAGGCTCCGTGCAGGATTTTGCCACAAGGTAACTCTCAATCCACAATATAGCAGGGGATGTAAAGCCATAACATGTATGTTTTTCCAGCAGCAGATTATGATCGATAATGTCAAAAGCTGCACAAAACAAAAGAAACCACATTCCACAATCTTTTTATCAATTTCTCTCAGTCGACATTTGTGTCAGTGCCGTACATGTTGAATGCCCTTCCATTAAAGCATGCTGAAAATCGGGTGTCAATTTGTTTACTCTGAAATAACATTGTATCTGTTCAAACACAATTCTTCTCAAAAGTTTACTACGGGTTGGTAACTGGCTGATTGGTCGGCTGTTTGAGCCTGTTAAGGTTGCTTTGCTATTCTTGGGGAGCCGAATTACATTTGCTTCCCTCCAGGCCTGAGGGCACATACTTTCCATTAGGAAAATCCTCAGTCATTTTCCATCCAAGTTGTCAGGCCAAGGTGGCTTGTAATTGTTGGTAGACAACAACACTTTTTTCACCACTTCCACATTCACTTTACGGAATACAAAATTACAATGCCTGTCTTTCATAATTTGGTCAGTTATACATGGATGTGTAGGTTCAGAATTTGTTGTCATGCCTAAGTCTGTAAGTCACTTTGGAAAGAAGTGTCTGCTATATTGTTAATATATATTATTTCCAAACACCTCCTATAGTGGACTGTTCATAGATGTCTTACCTTAGTGGTTGCAATAGTTGTTGTACAATATTCCACAGTGATCTATTCTACAGGATCCATGTTGAATGTGTTATTTCTGTGACTCCTCTCAGAACCTGGAGTCCAGACTAAAGGTCTTGCTGCCGGACGATGTCGGAGCTGCTCTGATGGATGGCGTTGTCCTGTGCCATCTGGCCAATCACATTCGTCCTCGATCAGTGGCCAGCATCCATGTACCCTCCCCAGCAGTGGTAAGTACCTGTTGAAAACTTGTTGTTTTAAATCCCTAAGGCCGAAGCAAACCACCTGCCAAGAAGAAAAAAAAGGCAAGAATATTTTGAACAAATAAGGATTTTTAAAAATGTAAATTTTTTCCATGTAACTGTTGACGAATTCTGTTCCACAGCCAAAGCTTAGCATGGCCAAGTGCCGCAGGAATGTGGAGAACTTCCTGGATGCCTGTAAGAAGCTGGGCGTGTCACAGGTAAACACATCACCAAATCCTCTCAGTTACCAGCAAGAAATCTGGTACTCCCTTTTCCCAGTTATGACGCAGTCCCTTACAGTGCCTTGCGAAAGTATTCGGCCCCCTTGAACTTTGCGACCTTTTGCCACATTTCAGGCTTCAAACATAAAGATATAAAACTGTATTTTTTTTGTGAAGAATCAACAACAAGTGGGACACAATCATGAAGTGGAACGACATTTATTGGATATTTCAAACTTTTTTAACAAATCAAAAACTGAAAAATTGGGCGTGCAAAATTATTCTGCCCCCTTAAGTTAATACTTTGTAGCGCCACCTTTTGCTGCGATTACAGCTGTAAGTCGCTTGGGGTATGTCTCTATCAGTTTTGCACATCGAGAGACTGACATTTTTTCCCACTCCTCCTTGCAAAACAGCTCGAGCTCAGTGAGGTTGGATGGAGAGCATTTGTGAACAGCAGTTTTCAGTTCTTTCCACAGATTCTCGATTGGATTCAGGTCTGGACTTTGACTTGGCCATTCTAACACCTGGATATGTTTATTTTTGAACCATTCCATTGTAGATTTTGCTTTATGTTTTGGATCATTGTCTTGCACACATGACTGTAAGTCGCTTTGGATAAAAGCGTCTGCTAAATGGCATATATTATATATTATTGTTGGAAGACAAATCTCCGTCCCAGTCTCAGGTCTTTTGCAGACTCCATCAGGTTCTTCCAGAATGGTCCTGTATTTGGCTCCATCCATCTTCCCATCAATTTTAACCATCTTCCCTGTCCCTGCTGAAGAAAAGCAGGCCCAAACCATGATGCTGCCACCACCATGTTTGACAGTGGGGATTGTGTGTTCAGGATGATGAGCTGTGTTGCTTTTACGCCAAACATAACGTTTTGCATTGTTGCCAAAAAGTTCAATTTTGGTTTCATCTGACCAGAGCACCTTCTTCCACATGTTTGGTGTGTCTCCCAGGTGGCTTGTGGCAAACTTTAAACGACACTTTTTATGGATATCTTTAAGAAATGGCTTTCTTCTTGCCACTCTTCCATAAAGGCCAGATTTGTGCAATATACGACTGATTGTTGTCCTATGGACAGGGTCTCCCACCTCAGCTGTAGATCTCTGCAGTTCATCCAGAGTGATCATGGGCCTCTTGGCTGCATCTCTGATCAGTCTTCTCCTTGTATCAGCTGAAAGTTTAGAGGGACGGCCTGGTCTTGGTAGATTTGCAGTGGTCTGATACTCCTTCCATTTCAATATTATCGCTTGCACAGTGCTCCTTGGGATGTTTAAAGCTTGGGAAATCTTTTTGTATCCAAATCCGGCATTAAACTTCTTCACAACAGTATCTCGGACCTGCCTGGTGTGTTCCTTGTTCTTCATGATGCTCTCTGCGCTTTTAACGGACCTCTGAGACTATCACAGTGCAGGTGCATTTATACGGAGACTTGATTACACACAGGTGGATTGTATTTATCATCATTAGTCATTTAGGTCAACATTGGATCATTCAGAGATCCTCGCTGAACTTCTGGAGAGAGTTTGCTGCACTGAAAGTAAAGGGGCTGAATAATTTTGCACGCCCAATTTTTCAGTTTTTGATTTATTAAAAAAGTTTGAAATATCCAAATGAATGTCGTTCCACTTCATGATTGTGTCCCACTTGTTGTTGATTCTTCACAAAAAAAATACAGTTTTATATCTTTATGTTTGAAGCCTGAAATGTGGCAAAAGGTCGCAAAGTTCAAAGGGGCCAAATACTTTCGCAAGGCACTGTATCAGGAGAAGATCTACAGATAACCATTTGTAGATAAACTTCTGTCTGAGTCCTGAACCTAATGTGGAAATCTCAAGAGGATAGGTTGAGCTTGGGTGCCACTGTTTTTGGTTCATACAACTGTCTTATTGTTGTCTTGCTGACAATGTATTTTAACAAAGAAACAAACTGGCATACAATCGTCAATTCACTTGTACTGACCTGAAAGCGTTTTGAAAGGATCGGTGATGACTGTGTGTTGTGTTTCTGCCCTGGCAGGACAAGCTGTGTTTACCCCACCATATCCTAGAGGAGCGTGGGCTGGTGAAGGTGGGTATGACTGTGCAGGCTCTACTGGAGCTGCCGGCCTCCAAGCCCACCCAGCTGTCTGCTGTCTAACGGCAGCCTGGACACTGCCTCAACCACCCACCCAGCCCAGACCAGCCTTCCACAACCCAGCCCTTCACCCCACAGAGGAGGGGGCTTCCAGCCTGCTCCGCTCATCACCGGGGACCAGGGACCCCTTAGTGGGCGAGGACTGGGGGCTGCAGGGAGTCCATTGCCAGCTGACTGAGCCAAGAGAGGGAGGGGTTAACTAAGATCCTCCCACCCTTCCTATATGATGTCAGCTGGGACCCGCCTCCCATCCATTGGATTGTTAGCTACTGTCATGTCCTCCCCCAGGGGACCCTACTGTACTGTGTGTGTAGCGTACCAGTGTGGCTGTCTGTGTGACCTGTGTGACCTGCACAGTGTGGACTTTATGAGAGCTGGTGAACCCAAAGCCAGATCAGAGGTCAGACTAAGGAATGAATCACAGTGAAGATGAAGACCTGTCTGTCCCCATGGTGATATTGATTGGCCCATGCTCAGACACTTTTGAACCTAGTGGTGCGAACACTGAATTCACTGGGTTTTCAACACTCAGTATTGAAGACATTGGTAGTGAAGTGATAGCAGATTTAAAGGCATGTACTCACTCTTTCACTCAGAGAACTGAACTGCATGCTGGCCGAACCAGCCACACCACATCACTCAAGTGGTCCTGACACCCTGACTTTTCTTTTTAGAACAAATTAGTTTTCAAAGGGGATATATTTGTAAAGATCATTGTGTTATATCACAATATACCTATGATATCCCAGAGGTAAAGCTTGGGACATCCTAAGTGGTGCTTTACCTCAGAGGAGCCAGCAGTAGCCAAGCACAGGTATACACACTTCTTACAGTCTGCATTTGAGAATAATTATTGTACTGCCAATAACAGTGCCATTTGAGGGAAGAATGCTAAGCTTACTTTTAAAAGCATGGTATCCATGATTCCGATTTTCTACTGCAGCACATCTGTGGTGAAGGGAGGCTGCTCTGAGGTACTTCAGATGTGGTATTAGTAGCTCACCCCTGTACGGTATACGAGAGAGCCATCCCACTGCCACTGCCATCCCACTGCTTTGATCATACCACGTGTGCTTATTTGAATAGGACTTGTTGAAAGCACATGGTTATTTAGTTTGGATATTGTACCATATACACTTATAATGCTGAGATTGTATCTTTTGGTAATTTGATGTAGTGAAACAGTTCTCTTTTAATGTTGACATATTTATTCTTTACATTTATAACTCGCTCCTCTAGTTGGATTCACAACTGCAAAACGTAAAGTAAAGAACACAACAGAAATAATGAGGAAATCCCATAGATCATCGTTCATCACCCCAGTCCTCCAGTTCCCCAACAGTACATATTTTTGTTGTAACCCTGGACCAACACACTTGATTCAATTTGTCAACTAATCAGCAAGCCCTCAATGAGTTGAATCAGGTGATTAGTCTGGGACTACAACAAAAAGATGGACTGTTGAGGAACTGGAGGACTGGAGTTGGGAAGCACTGCCATAGATGAATCCGGACCACTGAACTATTTTAATCAGGAAAATGATTTATCTATTTATGTTTTCTATTTATATGCTTTGTTTGTTTGTTTTTCAGCCCTGACGACCCCTTAAGTTATGTGACAGGAGTTTGCAGCTCCAAACTGGTGATATTTCCCTGCTTTAAGCTTTGGTGTTTGTTCTTGGCCACAGTTTACATGTTCATTGTCTCAAAAAGTCTGATTTCAATTAACCTCACATTGCAGGAAATCTGAACAATTGTTCCAGATGCAGTTTCACTTAAAGGAGTTTCATTTAGTTTCTGTCAGTAAATGTAGACTTAGTATTGCACATACTTCAAATATGCTTTTGTGTGGTACAGGAACAATGGTATTTTTGTCTGCAAGGTCTGTTTGATTGAATCAGTGTTGCTCACTGATAAATATTTATACTGAACAAAAATAAGAAACACAACATGCAACAATTATTTACAGTTCATATAAGGAAATCAGTCAATTTAAATAAATTCATTAGGCCCTAATCTATGGATTCCACGTGACGTGGAATACAGATGCATCTGTTGGTCACCTTAAAAAGAAAAAAGTAGCAGTGTGGATCAAAAAAACTGTTTGTGTCTGGTGTGACCACCATTTGCCTAATGCAGCGTGACACATCTCCTTCACATAAAGGTGACTAGACTGTCTATTGTGGCCTGTGGAATGTTGTCCCATTTGCTGGACATTGGCGGGAACTGGAACACACTGTTGTAAATGTCGATCCAGTGCATCCCAAACATGCTCAATGGGTGACATGGCTGGTGAGTATGAAGGCCATGGAAGAACTGGGACATTTTTAGCTTCCAGGATTTGTGTACAGATCCTTGCGACATGGGGCCATTTATTAACATGCTGAAACATGAGGTGATGGTGGCATATGAATGGCACGACTATGGGCTCTTGTCGCGGTATCTCTATGCATTCAAATGTGACGCACCACCTGGATTCAGTCCTATGTAGCAAAATTTGAAATGATGTTTTTTTTACATAGAAGTAGAGACTCCGAGCTAGGAAATGGTAGATCATACACTGCAGTTGAGGAACAGTGAGAAAATGATTCTGCTCTGAAGATTGATAAACTTGTAACCCCATTTTTGAGGAAATGGTCTGTGAATATTTTTGGTACACCTACTGGAGGGGTCTTCTTTGACTACAACCACTCAGCATCATTCACACCCTCCTAAGCCTTAGCCCCACCCATCTCTAAAAGGATTCACTGTGTAGCAAACAACCAAAGATTTCAAGACTAAAAGCGGTGAAAGTAGTAGCAAAAAGTAATAGTAAAAATAAACGTTATCTAGTCCTTGGCCTATATCCTAATCTGACTTTGGTGCAGGTCATGTTGTTCTTCACATTACCGTCTCTGGTAAACCCACGCAATATCAAATCAAATCTGTTTATTGGTCACAGTCACAGGATACAGAAGGTGTAAACGGTACAGTGAAATGGTTACATCCATCGTGGGGTCTTTTGTTTAGACATGTAGCTAGCTAGCTAACCAATAAACCATCATCCAAATGATGTTGCTGCGTTCAAAACAACTGGGAACTTTTAAAAAACGCAGACGGGAAAAAATTCATTTGAATGGTCATCCAACTCGGAATTCCAACTTGAACTCGGGCCTCTTTCTAGAGCTCCTGCACAGATCATACACGTAATGTTAGCTAGCGAGCCAGCTAACATTAGCTAGCGAGCTAGCTAACAGTATGCTTTAACTTGCATTGAAAATGACTTTCTGACAAAATTAGAAATGTATAATATCTGAAAATGTAGCTAGACATATACCCGTATATACGTTGATGACCGCTTCTCCCTTTGTCATAGATGCTATGGTTGCGCTTAGTTTGAAGATGTAATCTGAAGGGAGGTGTTTTATACAACAGCTGTCTTTCTGTGTTCTCTTTTTGGACTCCCTACGCATTTGGCAATCATCTCTTTGATTCCACCGGGCATTCCACTGATTTCAAAACTCGGACAACTTCTTCCGTGACAATTACACCCTTTCTTCCCCACCTTTGTCATCAGAAGACTACACTGTTTGGTTCAATGAAAATGTTTTTACCGAAATCAGGGATTTCCTCAGTATCTGATTCATTTTCAGAGTCAGAGAGTCAGCATGGCATGATCATCCTCCAGAAAGTAGTCTTATCACAACATTTTCCCACTGAGCTTTGTTGATAGCGCTATTAACTTCAGGGCAGCAATGCTAAGAACAGTAGCAAAACCTATTCTGGTTCATGATATCTTTCAAAAAAAGCAGCGGGAGACAGGATTATCCACACATACTTATAGACAGAAGCATGCTACATGGCAGACCAATCCAAACTCATCTCTCGGCATGTCCAGCCCATCCATTATCTCAGCCAATCACGGCTAAAGGGAAAGTTCCTGTATTTTTCTGTGGCTAAACCAACTAGGCTCGTTATAAAAAAAATATATGTATTTACAGACTGCTTACAAGTGGGTTATTAAGGCAAATGAATGTTCCAGACGGCATTTTTGACAAAAAAACAAACATATTTTTTAAATATTTTTTTTATCCCTCACATTTGAAGTAGTGATGTGTGACAAGACATAGTTTCTTGAAACGGGCCACAAATTGCGATCAATAAAATGCAATTGTCCGTATCTTATGCCTGCCCATAGCCTAACCCATCCGCCACCATGGGGCACTCTGTTCACAATGTTGACATCAGCAAACCGCTTGCCCACACGACGCCATACACATGGTCTGCGGTTGTGAGGCCGGTTGGACGTACTGCCAAATTCTCTAAAACAACGTTGGAGGTGACTGATGGTAGAGAAATGAACATTAAATTCTATGGCAAGAGCTCTGGTGCACGCTCTCTCTAAAATTGAGACATCTGTGGCATTGTGTTGTGTGACAAAACTGCACATTTTAGAGTTTCCTTTTATTGTCCCCAACACAAGGTGCATCTATGTAATTAATGATCCTGCTGTTTAATCAGCTTCTTGATATGCCACACCTGTCAGGTGGATGGATTATCTTGACAAAGGAGAAATACTCACTAACAGATAAGAGCGTCTGCTAAATGACTTAAATGTAAATGTAAATGTAAACAAATGTGTGCCCACTATTGGAGAGAAATAAGCTTTTTGTGCGTATGGAACATTTTCTGTGATCTTTTATTTCAGCTGATGAAACATGGGACCAACACTTTGCATGTTGAGTTTATATTTTTGTTCAGTGTACTTATGACACCTTCAAATGAGGGGACTAGATGCATAAAGTACTTTTCATTTCTAAACGGTAAAACCGATATGTATGAAAATACTTTCAAATTAAAAGGTGAAATGATTTAATGTTGCCTCATATGATCCATTTTTATCTCCAATCCAAAATGCTTGAGTATAGAGACAAATTATAGATTTGAGCTTCACCGCCTTTATATTTGTGTTCCTCATACACAAACACACCTGCTACAGTTTATGTTGCTGGTGTTTCTGTTGTGTTCATGTCTGTTTTTTATGTAACTTTGTCAGTGAAACATATCTCTTATTAGTAGTGCCTGTACAACTCATGAATGTTATCACTGGTTTTTAATGTACCAAGTATTTTACTAATGACATGAAGCTGGAACTATATATAGTACATTACATGTCAAATAATGAACATTGCATTGTTTTAGTTAGCTTTGTGTCTGTCAATTGGAACATGCTTGGATCAATCAATCACATTTATTTATAAAGCCCTTTTTACATCAGCACAAAGTGCTTATACAGAAATACACGCTGAAATTTGAGCTGGCCACAGAACCCTGCTCTGACAGGTTTATGGGAATTCATCTCTGATGTTTTTCAATTTCCTTTGTATAGTTTATTTTCTATGATGTGGTGATTGGCGGTTTCTGTCATGTATTAAGTTGTGCTGCCGCCCCTGTTTAGAAGGCCATTCACCTGTCTGTGACCGCCCACCACACCCTACTGCATTGACATCATCATAACCAGTGCTGTTGATGTCTCTGACTCAAAAAAAGGTGACTGTGTTGCCATTTTGCTATCTCTATTCTCATTCCAGAAACATGTAACAACAGCCAATCCCCTCGTCTACTGACAAGTGTCAAGAAAATCTGGCAACACTTCAACAAAGCATACTTGTAATTATAACTCACAGTCAATGTAAATGTGACAAAGTGTCAATGTGACAAGACTCTACAAGTGGTTTTTGGGAGACAACAATCCATTCTCTGAGCTTTTTTGATAACATATCCTGACACAAGACACAAACATATACAATTGTTTATTGACAGAACATATCAGCTATTGTTCCTTATCTTTTACATAAAACAACTTTCAAACAGGCCTTATACTTCTGTTAGCCTAATAGCAAATGAGTTGGTAATTTCCTAGTGGTTTCCATGTCCGAACATTGGTACAAGCTTTGTGTCATGGTGTACTGTATGTGAGATAAACCCTGCAGCTCTTTCCTGCCACCCCCCCCCCCCCCCCCATCCATCCATCCACATTACAAGGTCAGTCTGCTTTCCCAAGTCTCTCACATCTACATCGCTCATGCTGTTTTAAACTTTCAATCTTTGATTAAAAGAACATGAAGAATCATCTACACGTTATACTGCCGAGGAAACATTCTGATGTATTCTGTACATACAAGTTTTGTATTTTAAAGAAACGAAATGCATGCAATGATCCCAGATGACTGAACCTCATATGTAAATATATATCCTCTATAAATTGTGGAGTGTTTCTCTTTTTATATAAAGGAAATAGAAACATTGTTTCAAGGGCAAAGGAAAATAAAGTGAAATTCTTTCGAACTTTAGAGTTTTTTCTTTGAAATAATTGTCTAACTTTATTACAGTCATGCATACATACAGCACCAGTCAAAAGTTTGGACACAGCTACTCATTGAAGAGTTTTTCTTTATTTTTACCATTTGCTACATTGTATAATAATAGTGAAGACATCAAAACTATGAAATAACACAATGGAATCATTATAGTCACCAAAAAAAGTGTTAAACATCAAAATATATTTTTTATTTTAGATTATTCAAAGTAGCCAGCCTTTTCCTTGATGACAGCTTTGCACACTTTGCATTCTCTGAACGAGCTTCACCTGGAATGCTTTTCCAAAAGTCTTGAAGGAGTTCCCACATATACTGAGCATTTGTTGGCTGCTTTTCACTCACTCTGTGGACCAACACATCCAAAACCATCTCAATTGGGTTGAGGTCGGGTGATTGTGGAGGCCAGGTCATCTGATACAGCACTCAATCAATCTCCTTCTTGGTAAAATAGCCCTTACACAGCCTGGAGGTGTGTTGGGTCATTGTCCTGTTGAAAAACATATGATAGTTCCACTAAGCGCAAACCAGATGTGATGGTGTATCGATGCAGAATGCTGTGGTAGCATGCTGGTTAAGTGTGCCTTGAATTCTAAATAAATCACTGACAGTGTCACCAGCAAAGCAACCCCACACCATCACACCTCCTCCATACTTCACGGTGGGAACCACAAATGCAGAGATCATCCATTCACCTACTCTGTGTCTCACAAAGACACAGGGATTGGAACCAAAAATCTTAAATTTGAGACTCAACAGACCAAAGGACAGATTTCCACCGGTCTAATGTCCATTGCTCGTGTTTCTTGGCCCAAGCAAGTCTCTTATTATTATTGGTGTGCTTTAGTAGTGGTTTCTCTGCAGCAATTTGACCATGAAGGCCTGATTTATGCAGTCTCCTATGAACAGTTGATGTTGATATGTGTCTGTTACTTGAACTCTGTGAAGCATTTATTTGGGCTGCAATTTCTGAGGGTGGTAACTCTAATGAACTTATCCTCTGCAGCAGAGATAGCTCTGGGTCTTCCTTCTTGTGGCGGTCCTCATGAGAGTCAGTTTCATCATAGCACTTGATGGTTTTTGCGACTGCACTTGAAGAAACTTTCTTGAAATGTTCCGCATTGACTGACCTTCATGACTTAAAGTAATGATGGACTGTCATTTCTCTTTGCTTATTTGAGCTGTTCTTGCCATAATATGGACTAGGGCAATCTTCTGTAAACCACCCCTACCTTGTCACAACACAACTGATTGATCAAATGCATTAAGAATCAAATAAATTCCACATATGAACTTTTAACAAGACATACCTGTTAATTGAAATGCATTCCAGGTGACCTCATACCTCATGAAGCTGGTTGAGAGAATGCCAAGTGCATGCAAAGCTGGCATCAAGGAAAATGGTGGCTACTTTGAAGAATCTCAAATATACATCTATATATTTTTTAATTTAACACTTTTTTTGGGATACTACATAATTCCATATGTGTTATTTCGTAGTTTTGATGTCTTCACTATTATTTTACAATGTAGAAAATAGTACAAATAAAGAAAAACCCTTGAATGAGTAAATGTGTCCAAACTTTGACTGTATACTGTATATTTTTGATATCGCCACTCAGAGTGTATATATATATATATATATATATATATATATATATATATATATATATATATATATATATATATATATGATTCCTGGGAAAAGGGAAAAAGGAAACAAAACATCCGTTAGTATGAGAGACCTTCAGCCTGCAACCCCCACCCATCCAGGTCAGAGCAACAGCATATTTGACTCCCCTTCCACAGAACCACATCCATGACCACACTCACAGGCTGGGTGGACAGGCTGACAGGGCTTTCACATTCTATTTATACATCTGTTCATCAGGAATCTGATAAAACTGCAGATTCACACTAAATATGAGCTTCCTTGTTTGGTAGAGAATCCAGACCTACAGAGTACAGTACATGACCCCTGAGACATACTGTAGTCTTTCCCTGCTGCTTCTGCTGCGCTGTAGTTCACCAGAGAATACAAAAGCAGGCACTTCGCACAGCCCTGATTAGCTGGTGCAGGCTGTCAAACATCTACACAGGAGCTCTCTCACTCAATTCACAGTAAGTACTCCTTGTCTGTGGCTATGCACTTTTATCTTCTCTGTTCTCTCTGTATTGGATCCAAATTATAGCATTTTTATATTCTGCTAAACTGTTGATATAAAGCAAACATACAAGTTGTGGGTTGCCTTTGTAAACACATGGTTTAATTTAAAAGCATACGTGCACTGTATAGTGTATGAATTCTCTACTGTACGTGCTTGAAAACATTTACTTTGTACAATAATAACAGTATATTTATATTGATATTCTATAGAGAATGCAATGGCATTCAGTACAATAGATTACAACTTGTGCATGTCAACAATGTATTTTCTCCACATTATTAAGACTTAAAAGGTACAGTGCCTTCAGAAAGTAAAGGAGATTTCTTCCACTTTGACATTAGAGTATTTTGTGTAGATGGTTGACAAATTACAATGAAATCCATTTGAATCCCACAACAAAATGTGGAATAACTCAAGGGTTATGAATACTTTCTGAAGGCATTGTACCTGAGGTTTATAAGACAATTACACATTTATTTTAAATAATGCATGTTTTTGTTTTCATCTACATAATATTGTGTTTATCAGGATCATTCCATACCCTTCAGATTCCATACTGTACTGTACTGTACTGTACTATACTGGTGTTTACTGAGAGTATAATTCATGATAAGATATATGTGATTGATTTATCAATACTAAATTGTACAATTGAATTCTCATGATGTTCCAGGGGCCAGTTAAGAGAATGCTGAAGAGTAGAAAAGGGTGGTGGCTGACAGCCATATTAATGCTTATATCTGACTGGAGTCAGTGCATCAAGCTACAAGAAATGACAGGTTAGTCTCTACAAGTGTATTTTTCTATTAATTCATCACTGTCTTACTGTACTAACTTGTAATGACAGGCGGATTTCCATTCTACATCAGATTGATCTAAAACAAAAGCTGGTCCCAAATAAATTGTTGTGAAGGTCATGGATGTGAGGCCGAATCCCTCCATGCAGACTATTTTTTAACAGACATTTACTAGATTATTTCAGATCCCTCCCATGTACTTTACTTTGAGTATCAACTCCTCCTGTTATCTGCAATATCTTCAGAAAGTTTTCACACCCCCTTGACTTTTTCCACATTTTGTTGTGTTACAGCCTGAATTTAAAATGAATTAAATGTAGATGTTTTTTCCACTGGCCTACACACAATACCCCACAGTGCCAAATTGGAATTATGTTATTAAAAATGTTTACAAATGAATTAAAAATGAAAAGCTGAAACAACTTGAGTCAAAAAGTATTCAACCCCTTTGTTATGGCAAGCCTAAATAAGTTCAGGAGTAAACATTTGCTTAATGAGTTACATGGACTCACTCTGTGTGCAATAATAGTGTTTAACATGATTTTTGAATGACTACCTCATCTCTTTACCCCAAACATACAATTATCTATAAGGTCCCTCAGTCGAGCAGTGAATTTAAAACACAGTTTCAACCACAAAGACGAGGGAAGTTTTCCAACCGCTCTCAAAGAAGGGCACCGATTGGTAGATGGGTGAAAAAGCAGACATTGAATATTCCTTTGAGCATGGTGAAGTTATTCATTACACTTTGGATGGTGTATCAATACATCAATTTGACAGAGCTTGAAGAATCTTGAAAAGAATCATGGGCAAATGTCCAGGTGTGGAAAGCTCTTGGAGACTTTCTGGGTAAGACTCACCACTGTAATTGCTGCCAAAGGTGCTTCTACAAAGTATTGACTCAGGAGTGTGAAAACCTATGTAAATGAGATATTTATGCATTTTATTTTCAATACATTTGCAAACATTTCTAAAAATATGTTTTCACTTGTGCGTAGATGGGTGAATTATTATTATTATTATTTTTTATCAATATTGAGTTCAGGCTGTAACACAACAAAATGTGCAATAAGTCAAGGGGTATAAATGCTTTCTGAAGGCAAGAGGTGGACCCCTGTGGCAATAAATCAGTGGCGGTCAGTGTTGTTTAAGATGAGGGAAGATGATACTTTTTTAAAATGAACATTACCTTATTTATATTACAGCATATTGGATGACTGTCATTCATATTCCATTCACCCAGCTCAATGTAACATCGATAGATTTAGCCTACTACATGATACTCACATTTTCCTATACCCATCATGAGGTTGCTACAAATTAGCCTGTGAATGAAAGTGTACAATGTAGGCGCACATTTTGAGAGAATTTTGAGTAATCAAGGTGACAGACAGCAAATCAAATCAAATTGTATTTGTCACATACACATGGTTAGCAGATGTTAGTGTGAGCGTAGCGAAATGCTTGTGCTTCTAGTTCCAGTAATGCAGTAATAACCAACGAGTAATCTAACCTAACAATTCCACAACTGCTACCTTATAGACACAAGTGTAAAGGGATAAAGAATATGTACATAAAGATATATGAAGGAGTGATGGTACAGAGCGGCATAGGCAAGATGCAGTAGATGGGATAAGAGCGTCTGCTAAATAACTTAAATGTAAATGTAAAATGTATCAAGTACAGTATATACATATGAGATGAGTAATGTAGGGTATATAAATATAAAGTGGCATAGTTTAAAGTGGCTAGTGATACATGTATTACATAAAGATGGCAAGATGCAGTAGATGCAGCAAGATGCAGCAGTTTAAATGAGTACAGTGTATATATATATATATATATATATATATATATACACATATGAGATGAGTAATGTAGGGTATCTAAACATTATATTAAGTGGCATTGTAGCCAGGTAGTCCTGAGGCATGGTCCTAGGGCTCAGGTCCTCCGAGAGAGAGAAAGAAAGAAAGAGAGGATTAGAGAGAGCCTACTTAAATTCACTCAGGACACCGGATAAGACAGGAGAAATACTCCAGATAATGACTGACCCTAGCCCCCGACACATAAACTACTGCAGCATAAATACTGGAGGCTGAGACAGGAGGGGTCAGGAGGGGTCAGGAGACACTGTGGCCCCATCCGATGATACCCCAGGACAGGGCCAAACAGGCAGGATATAACCCCACCCACTTTGCCAAAGCACAGCCCCCACACCACTAGAGGGATACCTTCAACCACCAACTTACCATCCTGAGACAAGGCAAAGTATAGCCCACAAAGATCTCCGCCACAGCACAACCCAGAGGGGGGGTGGCGCCAACCCAGACAGGAAGACCACGTCAGCGACTCAACCCATTCAAGTGACGCACCCCTCCTAGGGACAGCATGGAAGAGCACCAGTAAGCCAGAGACTCAGCCATTGTAATAGGCTTAGAGGCAGAGAATCCCAGTGGAGCGAGGAGAACTGGCCAGGCAGAGACTGCAAGGGCGGTTCGTTGCTCCAGAGCCTTTCCGTTCACCTTCACACTCCTGGGCTAGACTACACTCAATCATATGACCTACTGAAGAGATGATTCTTCAGTAAAGACTTAAAGGTTGAGACCGAGTCTCAAACATACCTGAGTAGCGTTGCCTTCTTCTAGCGTAGGATACTCTGCCACCAGTCGACCCAGCGAGCAAACACACTAGTCCATTCAGCTGTCTGCCCAGGTCAGCAATGCCCATTTGTCTCTCCGGGATAAATATGACTGAATTTTATCTAAATGCATTGGCTTCCTATTCCAGTGCTCCCTCTATTTTGCGCACCATATGGGATTCCCCACCACCAAGAGGTCCAAAGTTGCCACGATTATTTATCTGCTGACGGAAGCCATCTGGGAGAGAGGAGAGGAGGAGCTGGCTTCGTATGAGGGGTTCATGGCTTTGTTCAGAGGTATCTTTGATCATCCACCGGAGGGCAGAGAGAGGGGTGAGCGCCTACTCCAACTACAGCAGGATGACCAGACCACTGCCCAGTACGCGCTCACCTTCTGGACAGTAGCAGCATCCGATGTAGACAGAGACAGCTGGGGCTCTGTCTCTATTGTGGTCAAGGGGGCACCAGCTTCAGCAATGTCCGGAGGGACGGTCATGTGATCTTCCATCTCCTGGGGCAGGTGTGAGTATCCCATCTTCATCATTTTCTGCCAAACACTTTTTAGTGTTGATCACACTAGCTGGCTGTCCCTCTGTTTCTACAGCGCTAGTGGACTCCGGTGCTGCGGGGAACTTTATTGACCAGACCCTTGCCTCGTCTCTGAACATCACCTCATACCCGCTCTCCTCTTTGTTTCTGGTTCAAGCCGTTGATAATAAGCCACTAGGATCCAGAACCATCACACATACATCACCACACCACTAACCATAGGGGCGGCAGGGTAGCTATGTGGTTAGAGTGTTGGACTAGTAACCAGAAGGTTGCAAGTTTAAATCCCCGAGCTGACAAGGTACAAATCTGTCATTCTGCCCCTGAACAGGCAGTTAAACCACTGTTCCTAGGCCGTCATTGAAAATAAGAATTTGTTCTTAACTCACTTGCCAAGTTAAATAATGGTAAAAAATCCTCACCGTGGAGCCCATTCATCAGGAAAACATTCCCTTCTTCATCATTAGGGCACCAGCTCACCAGATCATTCTCGGCCTCCCATGGCTGCAACGCCATAACCCCACCATCTCATGGTCGAGGATGAGAATCACGGACTGGTCACCCAAATGCCGGAGGACCTGTTTTCCTGTTTCTTCTCGAGTCATAGCCCCTGTGGTCTCCAACGTAGATGTGGATATTTGCCAGGCTCTGGAGAGGGAACCCGCACCCTCTATCTGTCCTCCTGAGCGCACCTACGTTCCCATGGGGATAAGGGAGTGGCTGTTGACCTGGGCAAACACATCTCTCGTCGCTGGACATCCTGGGATCAACCGTACTATACAATCACTCTCCAAAAGGTATTGGTGGCACACCTTGGCTCAGGACGTTATTCGCTATGTCAACTCCTGTTCTGTGTGTGCCCAAACTAAGTCCCCTCGGCACGCTCCAGCAGGGAAACTCCTTCCAGCGTCCCTGGTCTCATCCATCCATTGACTTTGTCACTGATCTCCCCTCCACTGATGGTTTCACCACAATTTTCATGGTTGTGGATATATTCTCCAAATCCTGTCGTTTCAGCCCTCTCTCTGGTCTCCCTACTGCTCTACAGGTCGCCGAGGCACTGTTCCAGCAAGTCTTCCACATTATGGTCTTCCAGAGGACATCGTCTCCGACCGTGGACCCCAATTCAGATCACGGGTATGGAGAAGCTTGGGGTCACGGTCAGCCTCACTTCCGGGTATAGTCCTCAGTCTAACGGGCAGGTGGAGAGGATGAACCAGGAGCTGGGGAGGTTCCTGAGGAGCCATTGCCAGGACCGGCAGGGGGAATGGGCCCGATTCCTTCCCTGTGCGGAGTACGCAGCAACCGGCAGGGCAGGTGGAGTAGGAGGTTCCTGGTGGAGAGCCAGACGCGATCACCAGGATGAAACACGGGAAACTTACTGTGGTGGCCATCCGCCTGATCCTTCTGATGGTGGACAGTGTGCTGGAGCCTTACGTGGGTGGCGTTTCACAAATCCTCTGCAAGCAAGAACCACTCGTCAACTGCAGAGGCCTCGGTCTGGCTCGGAGTCCACGTAACCAAGGCCAGTTGATATCCCAGGATGCACTGGAAGGGAGTCAGCCTAGTGGAGGAGTGACGAAGTAAGTTCTGGGCGTATTCTGCCCAGGGACAGAACCGGGCCCACTTCCCCTGCCGGTCCTGGCAGTGACTCCTTAGGAACCTCCCCAGCTCTTGGTTGGTCCTCTCCACCTGCGTGTTAGACTGAGGCCATTATCCAGATGTGAGGCTAACCATGGCCCCCAGCTTCTTCATGAAGACTTTCCAGACCCGAAATGTGAATTGAGGACCACGGTCGGAACCAACGTCCTCCGGAAGGTCATAGTGCCAGAAGACTTGCTGGAATAGTGCCTCAGCGAACTAGAGAGTGGTAGGTAGACCAGAGAGAGGAATCATTTTGAGAATCTGTCAACAACAACCAGAATAGTGGTAAATCCATCAGAAAGGGGATATCCATGGGGGATAGCCAGCCAGTGAAATTGACACCAGAAAGGATTTGGCGGAAAGTGATGATGGAAAACTCATGCCTACACTGGGAGACAGAAGGTCACGGGCTGCTCCTCTGCTCTAGTGCACCCCAGGTTAGGACACACCGGGCACCAATGAAGCTGGTGTCCCTCTTGGCCACAATAGGCGCAGAGCCCCAGCTCTGTCCGGCGATGCCGCGGAGAGGTGTTTTCTTGAACTCACTGAAATCAAGTTGTCGCAGTTCCGAGTTGTTATGACCGCGGCACAAATCATGCTTCATTGACACCATGGCCAATGTTGATTGTTTATCATTTTAAACGTGGAAAAAAGCCCCGTAATCCCAAATTTGGGACCACACAGCCACTACACAGAATAGCAGGCTCGTGACAGTACATCATTACTTTAAGACATGAAGGTGCAGTCGCAAAAATCATCAAGCGCTATGATGAAACTGGCTCTCATGAGGACCGCAGCAGGTAAGGAAGACCCAGAGTTACCTCTGCTGCAGAGGATACGTTCTTTAGAGTTAACTGCACCTCAGATTGCAACCCAAATAAATTATTCACAGAGTTCAATTAACAGACACATCTCAACATCAACTTTTCAGAGGAGACTGTGTGAATCAGGCCTTCATGGTCGAAATTCAAATTTTTGGCCAAGAAACACGAGCAATGAACATTAGATCGGTGGAAATCTGTCCTTTGGTCTGATGAGTCCAAATGTGAGATTTTTGGTTCCAGCCGCAATGTCTTTGTGAGATGAAGAGTAGGTGAACGGATGATCTCCACATGTGTGGTTCCCACTGTGAAGCATGGAGGAGGAGGTGTGATGGTGTGGGGGTGCTTTGCTGGTGACTCTGTCAGTGAATTATTTAGAATTCATGGCACACTTAACCAGCATGGCTACCACAGCATTCTGCAGCACTTTGCCATCCCATCTGGTTTGCCTTTAGTGGGACTATAATTTGTTTTTCAACAGGACAATGACCCAACACACCTCCAGGATGTGTAAGGGCTATTTTACCAAGAAGGAGATTAATTGAGTGCTGTATCAGATGACCTGGCCTCCACAATCACCCAACCTCAACCCAATTGAGATGATTTGGAATGAGTTGGACCGCAGAGTGAAGAAAACCAGCCAACAAGTGCTCAGCAAATCAAATCAAATTTTACACATGGTTAGCAGATGTTAATGCGAGTGTAGTGAAATGCTTGTGCTTCTAGTTCAGTGCATCAATATCTTTCAAGTAATCTAACAGTTCCACAGCAACTACCTAATACACACAAATCTAAAGAGATGGAATAATAATATGTACATAGAAATATATGGATGAGCGATGACCAAGAGGCATAGGCAAGATGCAATAGATGGTATAAGATGTAAACATTATTAAAGTGGCATTATTTAAAGTGAGTAGTGATCCATTTATTAACATGTATCCTGAATTTCCGCCTGACTAACTTGCCCAAAGTAAACTGCCTGTTATTCAGGCCTAGAAGCTAGGATATGCATATAATTGGTAGAATTCGATAGAAAACACGTTGAAGTTTCTAAAACTGTTAAAATAATGTCTGTGAGTATAACATAATTGATATGGCAGGCGAAAACCCAAGGAAAAGCCATCTGGAAATTGTTTTGGGGTGGTCACAAGCCTTTCCAATGCAAGTCTATGGGTCTATATATGAAAATCCCTCCCAGATTGCAGTACTTATAGCTTCCACTAGATGTCAAGTCTTTATACCGGGTTTCAGGTTTGTTTCTTGAAAAAATAGTAGTCTTTCCAAAGGGAAAAGTAGTCTTTTGGCACATGTGAATGAGGGCACGCTCTTCGTTATTTTCCTTTCCTATTGAACACCGTTCTTTCCTTATGAAATATTATTATTTATTTACATATTAGGGTACCTGAGGATTGTGTAGAAACATTGTTTGACTTGTTTGGAAGAAGCTTACAGAAGATTCCTTTGTATGTATGTTGAAGGAGTGGATTACTGAAATCAATGGTGCCAACTAAACTGACTTTTTTGGATATAAAGAAGAATTTTATTGAACAAAACAACTATTCATGTTGTAGCTGGGACCCTTGGGATTGCAAACAGAGGAAGATCTTCAACGGTAAGTGATTTCTTTAATTGCTATTTGTGATTTTGTGAAGCCTGTGCTGGTTGAAAAAAAATATTTTGGTGGGGCGCTGTCCTCAGATAATCGCATGCTTTCAGCCTTTTTGAAGTCTGACAACGTAGTTGGATTAACAAGAAGTGACGCTTTTAAATTATATAAGACACTTGTATGTTCATGAATGTTTAATATTACAATTTTGTCATTTGAATTTGGCGCTCTCCAATTTCACCGGATGTTGTGGGGAATTATCTCGCTAGCGGGACACCTAAGTGGCCAATGATTTGAGTCTGTATGTAGGCAGCAGCCTCTCTGTGTTAGTGATGGCTGTTTAACAGTCTGATAGCCTTGCGATATAAGCTGTTTTTCAGTCCCTCAGTCCCAGCTTTGATGCACCTATACTGACCTCGCCTTCTGGATGGTAGCGGGGTGAACAGCATATGTGGGTACTCCCTTCCAGACCATTGTAAAAGCATTCCAAGTGAATATGGTTGAGAGAATGCCAAGAATGTGCAAAGCTGTCATCAAGGTAAAGGGTGGCTACTTTACAGATTCTAAAATCTATTTGGATTTGTTTAACACTTTAAATATTATACATGATTACATAATTGTTATTTCATAATTTTGATGTCTTCATTATTATTCTGCAATGTAGAAAATAGTAAACAATAAAGAAAAAATCATTTAAATGTCAAGAAATGTATGTACCAATTGCCCCTTTAATGCTTACCGCAAGCTTGGTGCCTTTGCTCTATCAACCTTTGACCTGGAAATACTGTGTATCTCACTGACTTTCAGTGGATCCCCCTGAGAACGTTGGGGTTGATGACCTTGGCCACCTTGGGCAGCTCGACATCCACTGGACGTCTCCTGTCAGCCTGACCAACGTGACTGACTGCTCAATGAGATACCACCTGGAATACTTCAACACATACCAGAACAGATGGACTGTAAGTCACTGGACACATAACTAGACATTGCCAAATGTGTACCTGACACACTGGAGGGTTATTCTAGAAACACTTGTACAGTGTTGCCTGTCTGTCAGGACTGTGTGTCCTAAGGCCACTGAGGCCATGGCCAAGGACACTATGTTCTTATACACAGAATAATAGAAAGAAATGTGGTACACCATCCATAAACAGCCTGCCAAGACCAGTAATGTTAATATTTCCCCATTTACAGTGGCGTGCGAAAGTATTCACCCACCTTGGCATTTTTCCTATTTTGTTGCCTTACAACCTGGAATTTAAAATGTAAAAAAATTGGGGGTGGTGGGGGGGGGGTTGTAATATTGTAATAATCCAACATGCCTACCACCTTGAAGATGCAATATATGTTTTATTGTGAAACAAACAAGAAATAAGACAAAAATGGTGGTTTCCCAGAGTGGTTTCCCCTTAAACCACTCGAGTGTTGCTTTAGCAGTATGCTTAGGGTCATAGTCCTGCTGGAAGGTGAACCTCAAGCCCAGTCTCAAATCTCTGGAAGACTGGAACGGGTTTCCCACAATAATTTTTCTGTATTTAGCGCCATCCATCATTCCTTCAATTCTGACAAGTTTCCCAGTCCCTGCCAATGGAAAAACATCCCCACAGCATGATGCTGCCACCACCATGCTTCACTGTGGGGATGGTGTTCTCGGAGTGATGAGAGGTGTTGGGTTTTGCGCTAAACATAGCTTTTTCCTTGATGGCAAAAAAGCTCAATTTTAGTCTTACCTGACCAGAGTACCTTCTTCCATATGTTTGGGGAGACTCCCACATGCCTTTTGGCGAACACCAGCTCTGTGGAGTGTATGGCTTAAAGCGCTCATATGGACAGATACTCCAATCTCCGCTGTGGACCTTTACAGCTCCTTCAGGATTATTGTTTAGGTGGGTGGCCCTCTCTTGGCAGGTTTGTTGTGGTGCCATAATCTTTCAAATTTATAATAATGGTTTTAATGTGGCTCCATGGGATGTTCAAAGTTTCTGATATTTTTTATAGCCCAACCCTGATCTGTACTTCTCCACAACTTTGTCCCTGACCTGTTTGGAGAGCTCCTTGGTCTTCATGGTGCCACTTGCCTGGTGGTGTTGCATACTCTGGGGCTTTTCAGAACAGGTGTATATATACTGAGATCTGACAGATCATGTGAAACTTAGATTGCACACAGGTGGACTTTATTCAACTAATGATGTGACTTCTGAATGTAATTGGTTGCACCAGATCTTATTTAGGGGCTTCATAGCAAATGGGGTGAATAGATATTGCATGGACCACTTTTCTTAAAAATATATATTTTTTCTTTCATTTTTTAAATTAATTTTTTATTTCACTTCACCAATTTGGACTGTTTTGTGTAAGTCCATTACATGAAATCCAAATAAAAATCCATTCAAATTACAGGTTACAGGTTGTAACAAAATAGGAAAAACGCCAAGGGGGATGAATACCTTTGCAAGGCACTGTATTTTATTTAGAGAAGGCAGAGTCCCTTAGCCAAGCAATTGCTTCCGGTCCTGCTGTGTTGAGGGTGAGTAGGCCTCCGCTGAGTTTGTAGATTAGACAGACTTCAAGAATGTGGCGCATGGTTTTGTCCACCCCACAGGCACATTGGGGGCTTTCTTTAATGTTCAGTCGGTGGAGGTTGGCGACGCATGGGCCAGTCCTGAAAATATTGAAGGTGGACTACTCCTTCCTGGGGAGGCATATCTATATCTTAATATACTTAATGGGAGGCATATCTTTGGTGGGTTGAAGAGGTCTTATGGAGCAGCAGTTGTGGGGCGTTTTGGACCTTTCCAATCATTCTGTGGGTAGTTTGGCGTCTCCGGATATGTGGGGGGAGTAATGTTTGCCAGGACATGGAGCCAGGGAAGAGGGGTGGATCAAAGTGTGCCTGTGATGATGCGCATGGTGGAATATTTCCCTACAATATTATCCTTTGGCTCTGTTTAGATTTGTGGTTGCTTAGACAACCGCATTTAGCTTCCATTAAATTATACTGTTGTGTTCATGACAGAATCATGAATACATTTTCAATATGATCTGTGTCTATAGCTATTACACCAGAGTGGTGACCACGTTCCTGAGGTATGAATAACATGAATGTAATATTGTCTGTGTATGAATAGGTGATCAGGACTGTACGGACATGGTACCGAGCTCAGTTTGACCTGGAGAAGGAGGTCAGGGTACGGATCTCAACCGTACTGAGGGGAGCCTGCACTAACGGCACTGAGCTAAAGAGCCCCTTCACAAAGATGGTCCTGCCACCCAATAACACAGGTGAGGTCAGGAGGACAATATTCTTTTGTAGATATGGAGTTGTTTGGTTCGGATTAAATGACACCGATAACCTGACAGAAAGAGGGAGAGACTTCTTTCCTCTCATTATCCTATATATATAGGAAATGATCAATGATAGGGGAGTGCTGTATGGACGGAATTCTCTACAGGCACCATCATGATAATCTATGAATCCCTTCATCTCTTTTGAATTCCTACCAGGTCCAGTTGACTCCAGGGTCCAGGGATTTGGCTGCGTGTTCTACCAGAAGGAGGTCATGGAGTGCACCTGGGAGGTGGGATTAGAGGAGCCAGCCCACTCCAAGCACAGTCTGTACTTTTGGTATGTCACCCTATCACATAATGTACATCATAACATATCTCCTGCCATATAAACTACCTACATGTCTGTACCTGTGTAGACTGGTTTCACTGGATTAATATAATCTCTGTGAATGCTGCCCTAAATTGCATTCTGTGGGTGTCTGTGTGCTTCTCCAGGCATCGGGAGATGGAGCAGGCTGAGGAGTGCCCTCAGTACATCCACTCCAATGGGGTCAGGACTGGCTGCACATTCACCAGGGAATGTCTCCCAGAATTCAGTGCTTTCAACATATGTGTGAACAGCTCCTCCCCCAAGGTGGCTTTGAGGTCGGCGTTCTTCTCCCTGCAAGTTCAGAACCACGGTAACACTCACATCAGGCCATGATATGCCTCACCTTTTCAATGCAATACTGCTAATGTTTTGATATTTGCTATTTTCCATAAACATTGTTCAACTGCCCATACAGTTACTTTCCATCACGTCTTTTAATCAGTGTTAACATATCCAAACACATGTCATCTACTTTATTAACTGGGGATGCGTGTTGCGTTTTATTGTTGCAAACTGGGAGTTTGCAGATTTTGCAGTGAGCGTGTTACGTTCCCCAGTTTCTGTGTTTTTGGGTTTGTTTGTGTATATGTATATTTCAGGAAATGGCTTTCTGGATATTTCCAAACAGCTGATTGGTTGGCCCCATTGCAGATTGGAGCTCTGATCCCGCACTCTTGTTAGGGGATACAGCTGTTGGCAATTACTGACACCTTCATAGCTTGAAAAGACAGTGTTCCTTTGAGGAAGAGTGTTTCTTGGATGTCCTGTGTTGGTTGTTGCTCAGTTTTATTGAAAGTATTTTGTAGCTGCTACTTCTGAGGTGTGTGTGCCAATAGGACTCAGTGTTTTTAATTATTGAAAGTGTTCACTTTAAGTTTGTATTATTCTGTTGAATTTGTTCCCAGGGGGGAAGGCACCTTGGGAGTGCTTAGGCAAGAGGCGTGCGGGCATACATGTACTCATAGTATGTACTCGGTCTATGCACACTAGGTAAGACCTGGGTGGATCACCCCGTGTATTTTGGATAGTGCGCCAGGTGGTGATAAAATAGGTAGGAGAGGGGAATCTTAACTTTTCATTTCTTTGGTTCCATCCAGCCCCTTTTCCCCACAATTACCATGTTAAGGAAATAAATTCCCAGGAACAGGTCATATTCTCTGCCATCCTTACCCGCACCTACAATCACATACCTCTAACTCCACGGGGAGTTGAGTTTAGCAGGGTGTTGCGTTCCCTCCAAGAAGCTTGTGTAACTGTTTTTTTCTCAGTGCACGATACTGGTGATGAGTCATGTTTTCACAAAGAAAATTGAAAATATGTCCTTTGTGTGTACTCTGCAGTGAAGCCTGCAGCCATAGAGGCAGTGCATCTGGAGGCTGGTCTAGACAGGAGGCTCCAGGTGCACTGGGACTTACCCCATGGAAGTATCCCCAGCCACTGCCTGGAGTATGAGGTGGAAACCAGCGAGGGCGTAGGCGGGCAGCAGTTGTTGGTATGCCCTTACCAAGCCCTCTATTTATGACATGCATGGATTAACTTCATATAGTTCATATAGCAATATATATTTTCACACCATTTAATGTTTTGACGCATAACATAGTGGAATAATTGATAGGTACTTAGATGACGCTTTGAAGAAGCAAATTCTATTGTTTATTGGTTAGAGAACAAACTTTCTGAAGTTTTCCTAAAATTTGATACTGTTCCTGTCACCAGAAGCAGAGGAATGTAACCAGGGAGATGACCCTCACTTTCCTTTCAATGGATGGAGCCCACTGCTTCCGGGTCAGGTCCAGGGTGCACCACTACTGTGCTGACAGAGGCTTCTGGAGTGATTGGAGTCGTTGGTTCTGTCACCCAGGTAACATTGTTTGTTAAACATTTCTACACACAGAAATTATATCCTTAAATGCAATTTATAGAGTTGCCTGTTCCTCTTCCATGCAAATGCCTCACTTTTACATAACAAAACTCGTACTAATTACTGGATCACTGGAATCACTGGAATGCACTTTCTTCCACGTCCCCCCCCCCCGTAAGAATGGATATTTGAACCCATCTCTTTTTCCCTTGATAAAGAGCAACCTCCTGGTTTTGTGTCAGATGCTGTGGTTGTCTGTGCGCTGGTCATCGTGGTCATCATCTCCGTGGTGGTCCTGTCTCTGTGTGGCCTGGCACTCTGGACAAAGTGAGTACACGCACACACACACAATCCACATAGCTAACACTGAAAGACTGGTGAAGAATCATTGCAAATCTTAATCTACTCTCTCTCTTAGGTGTAAAGGCAGAGAGGGGAAAATGATGCATTTCTGTCCCCTGCACAAACTGATGGAATACTCCAAAGGACTCACTGCTTGTGATCCTTTTCCCAATAAAACAAGGAACAAGTAGTAGCCTTTGCAAGCATTATCTGGGGGCACACAAACCACGAAGACATAGAAGTTACACAGGTGATTAACACACACGCTCCTACGCACCCACACACCCTTATGCACAAAAAATGTGGAAGAGACAGTAATATTGATATGCATACTGATATTAATCTCTTACGCACTGATGTGTTCAACTTAATGTTGCTCAATACAATATTAAATAGTCTTGCCTAACTATTTATGCAAAGACTCCAGGCATTAAGTTACACAGTATATCATTTAAAAAAATGCTGCAACTCTTTATACCCATTTTGTTTACTTACTACATGTATTTTAAATCACAAATTATACTGAAGTAATTGTTTGTAGTAGTTTGCCATTGTATAAAGTTGAATGCCATTGTATGAAGTTGAATGTATCTTAAGTCCTTTGCATAGAATTCCCAAGCCTGTTAACATTAAATGTGTTGGGTGGTGTTGTGAAGTCATGTTTTATAAAACTATGCTTCTTGTCTATACCTATAAAGATGTGTATTGTATTTGTAGTGATTGCTGTTTCAGAGCGCTTGAGAGGTATGGTGTCATGGCGACTAAGTGGACATTGTTGCTCTTACAATGACATGTTGCTGAAATGTCTTTATTTCATTGCCTCAACTGGCCATATATTTGAAATAAGTTTCTGGAAATTCCTCTAATTCCAGTAGGAGTCCTTTATCCACCTCGAAACAGACTAGCGAATGATGTGCTCCCAGATACACTTTCTCATTTTAATTTCAACCATTTTATATCTAAGTGCATCTCTGTCCCACTTATTGCAGAATCATTGACCTATATTCTAAACTTCACATTTGTTTCTGGTGTTCTCCCTAAGATCTGGGAAGCAGCTGGCCAACTCTCAGCTAAGAACTTTCTTAAACTTCTCATTCTATTCTAAATTCAGCAACTCAACTTCCTCTCACTGTCAACTGTTTATTTTCAGCAAACTTAACCTGTTTAAATATTTGTATAAACATTAGATTCAACAACTGAGCCACAAACTGAACAAGTTCCACAAAACATGTGACTAACAAATGGAATAATGTGTCCCTGAACAAAGGGGGAGGGGCAAAAGTATCTGGTGTGGCCACCAGCTGCATTAAGTGCTGCAGTGCATCTCATGTACTGCACGCAGAATGATCAGTACGGCTGGTGGCATTGTAATGCTGGAGGGTCATGTCAGGATGAGCCTGCAGCAGGGGTACCACATGAGGGAGGAGGATATCTTCCCTGTAACGTACAACTTTGAGATTGATTGCAGTGACGACAAGCTCAGTCCGATGATGCTGTGACACACCACCCCAGACCATGACGGACCGTCCACCTCAATTAATCCCACTCCAGAGTACAGGCCTCGTTGTAACGCTCATTCCTTTGACGATAAACGCAAATCTGACAATCACTCCTGGTGACACAAAACCGCAACTTGTCAGTGAAGAGCACTTTTTACCAGTCCTGTCTGGTCCAGCGACGGTAGGTTTGTGCCCATAGGCGACAAAGTTGCCGTGATGTCTGAGGACCTGCCTTACAACAGGCCTACAATCCCTCAGTCCAGCCTCTCTTAGCCTATTGCAGACAGTCTGAGCACTGACTGTTCGTTTCTGGAATAACTTGGGCAGTTGTTGTTGCCATCCTGTACCTGTCCTGCAGGTGTGATGTTCAGATGTGCTGATCCTATGCAGGTGTTGTTACATGTGGTCTGCCACTGCGAGGATGACCAGCTGTCCGTCCTGTCTCCCTGTAGCGCTGTCTTAGGCATCTCACAGTACGCACATTGCAATTTATTGCCCTAGCCACATTTCAGTCCTCATGCCTCCTTGCAGCATGCCTAAGGCACGTTCATGCAGATGAGCAGGGACCCTGGGCATCTTTTGGTGTGTTTCAGAGTCTGTAGAAAAGGCCTCTTTGGTGTCCTAAGTTTTCATAACTGTGACCTTTATACCGTCTGTAAGCTGTTAGTGTCTTAATGACCGTTCCACAGGTGCATGTTCATTAATTGTTTATGGTTCATTGAACAAGCATGGGAAAGTGTTTAAATCCTTTTACAATGAAGATCTGTGAAGTTATTTGGATTTTTACGAAATATCTTTGAAAGACAGGGTCCTGAAAGGGGATGTTTCTTTATTTGCTGAGGTTAAATGTACACCAGTTTGGTTTTAGACCTGGACATAGCACTATTTCAGCTGCTACGCTTGTTCTAGATGTGTTAAATTGCTTAAATAATCAAAACCATTGTGCTGCCTTATTTGTAGACCTTTCCAAGCCCTTCGACACAGTTGATCATTACATTCTCATTCAAAGGCTCACGGAAGTAGGCCTGGATCAGGCTTTCTTGCATGTGGTTTGATTATCTGTCAGATCGGACACTGTGATTTCTGATGGTGTCAAGTCTAGTGTCAAAAGCATTCCACAGGAATCCTGGCCCATGTTTACTCCAATGCTTCCAACAGTTGTGTGAAGTTGGCTGGATGTCCTTTGGGTGGTGGACCATAGTTATTTTTTGTTGTTGTATCCAATTGGTAGTTAGTCTTGTCTTATCTCTGCAACTCCTGTATGGACATGGGGGAGGCGAAGGTCGAGAGCCGTGCATCCTCCGAAACGCAACCCAACCAAGCCGCACTGATTTTCTTTGACACACAATGCCCATTTAACCCGGAAGTCAGCTCCACCAATGTGTCGGAGGCAACACCGTACACCTGGTGACCATGTCAGCGTGCACTGTTCCTGGCGGGAAACTGCTGAGTGTGAAAAACCCAGCAGCATTGCAGTTCTTGACACAAACTGCTGCACCTGGCACATACTACTATAACTCATTCAAAGACACTTCAATCTGCTCTCTTGCCCAATCACCCTCTGAATGGCACACATACACAATCCATGTTTTGTTTTCCAAGATGGCGTAGCAGTCAGACATCTATTTGTCTTGTACCATCCTGTGTATATATCATTTTTCTTTATATATTTTTAATCTCCATCTACGAACTGAACATACTCTTCTGCAACCCTCCTCACCCAATGTGGTTTGAATCTGCTATTTTTTTACACTTTCTCAGAATCTAGCCAGCTAATTAGCTAGTAGTCAATTAGTCACTGCTAGAGGTCATCACCGTTAACTCAGACAATTCCTGCCAGTCGGCACAGCGCAATATCACCCCAGAGCATATCTGACTGCTTTCTCTACCACGTCTCCGGATTCTTACAGCAAGCTCTGGACCATTACACCGGATCATCTTAGTTAGCTAGCTGCTATCTGAGTGGCTACTCCTGGCTAACGTCTCTGTCCCGAAGCAAGCACCAGTTTGCCTGGAGCTAGGCCCATCTCCCAGCTAGCCGAAGAGGTCCTTCAGCCAATTCTTGAACTACAATACCTATTTGCCAATTGGCCTGGACCCTTTTACTGCCGACACGGAGCCCCGCCGATCCATCACGACTGGTCTACCGACGTAACCGTCCGAGGGGATCTCAACAGGCTATTCTGTTGCGATGTCGCCGAAGAACCATCTACTAGCCCAGGCCAGCTAGCTTTTCTGAACGCTGTGTCCCCTGCTCGCCTAGCGTAGTAGTGACTACCGAACATCAACCTGACTCATCTATTACTACTCTTTTTGACCCTATGATCACTCAGCTACGCAGCTAATGCCCCCTGGACTGTTTCAATAACACGGTACCTCATTTTATTTACCTGTTGGCCTCATACTCAGGTTCTGTATGTACCTTACTAACCCGCTCTGCCTATTAATCGCCATTTACCCGTTGTTGTCTTAGATCTTCTGATCAACACCTGTGTTTGCTTTATGCCTAATGTCTATGCCTTGTCTACTGCTTTCTTGGCTAGTTCTTAGTGTTTTATTTCACTGTAGAGCCCTCAGTCCTGCTCAAAATGCCTTCGCCCTTTTTGTCCCACCCCACACACATGCGCAGACCTCACCTGGCTTAACTGGTGCCTCCAGAGACGAAACCTCTCTCATCATCACTCAACGCCTAGGTTTACGTCCACTGTACTTGCATCCTACCATACTATTATCTGTATATTATGCCCTGAATATATTCTACCATGCCCAGAAATCTTTTATTCTCTGTCCCCAATGCACTAGACGACCAGTTCTTATAGCCTTTAGCCGTACGCTTATCCTCTGTTCCTCTCCTCTGGTGTTGTAGAGGTGAACCCAGGCCCTGTAGCGCCTGGGTAATTGGAGTGGAACTGGGGGCTATCTTTTGTTGACTTCTGTAACTGTAAAAGCCTTGGTTTCATGCATGTTAACATCCGAAGCCTCCTCCCTACGTGTTTTTAATTCACTGCTTTAGCAAACTCCGCCAACCCGGATGTCCTAGCCATGTCTGAATCCTGGCTTAGGGAGGCCACCAGAATTTCAGAAATTTCCATCCCCAACTACAACATTTTCCGCCAAGATAGAACTGCCAAAGGGGGTGGAGTTGCAAATCTACTGCAGAGACAGCCTGCAGAGTTCTGTCTTGCTATCCAGGTATGTGCCCAAACAGTTTGAGCTTCTACTTTTAAAAACCCATCCCTCCAGAAATAAGTCTCTCACTGTTGCCGTCTGTTATAGACCCCCCTCAGCCTCCAGCTGTGCCCTGGACACCATATGTGAATTAATTGCCACTGATTTATCTTCAGAGCTTGTACTGTTAGGTGACCTAAACTGGGATATGCCCCGGCCGTCCTACAATCTAAGCTAGATGCCCTCATTCTCACACATATTATCAAGGAACCTACCGGGCACAACCCTAAATCCGTAAACACGGACACGCTCATAGATATCATCCTGACCAACCTGCCCTCTAAATACACCTCTGCTGTCTTCAACCAGGATCTCAGCGATCACTGCCTCATTGCCTGCGTCCGTAATGGATCCACGGTCAAACGACCACCCCTCATCACTGTCAAACTCTCCCTAAAACACTTCAGCGAGCAGGCCTTTCTAATCGACCTGGCCCGGCTCTCCTGGAAGGATATTGACCTCATTCCGTCAGTAAAGGTTGCCTGGTTATTCTTTAAGTGCTTTCCTCACCATCTTAAATAAGCATGCCCTGTTCAAAAAATGTAGAACTAAGAACAGATACTGCACTTGGTTCACTCCAGACCTGACTGCCCTTGACCAGCACAAAAACATCCTGTGCCGTACTGCATTAGCATCAAATAGCCCCCGCGATATGCAGCTTTTCAGGGATGTTAGGAACCAATATACACAGACAGTTAGGAAAGCAAAGGCTAGCTTTTTCAAACATAAATTTGCATTCTGTAGCACAAACTCCAAAAAGTTCTAAGACACTGTAAAGTCCATGGAGAATAAAAGCACCTCCTCCCAGCTGCCCACCGCACTGAGGCTAGGAAACAATGTCACCACCAATAAATCTATGATAATCGAGAATTTCAAAAGGCATTTTTCTACGGCTGGCATTGCTTTCCACCTGGCTACCCCTACCCCGGTCAACAGCTCTGCACCCCCCACAGCAACTTGCCCAAGCCTTCCCCATTTCTCCTTCACCCAAATCCAGATAGCTGATGTTCTGAAAGAGCTGCAAAATCTGGACCCCTGTCAAATCAGCTGGGCTAGACAATCTGGACCATCTCTTTCTAAAATGATCCGCTGCAATTGTTGCAACCCCTCTTTCTTTCATATCGTCTGAGATCCCTAAAGATTGGAAAGCTTAAACTCACATTAAGTATCTCCAATCCAAAATTAAATCTATAATCGGCTTCCTATTTCGCAACAAAGCCTCCTTCACTCATGCTGCCAAACATACCCTTGTAAAATTGACTATCCTACCGATACTTGACTTCGGCCATGTAATTTACAAAATATCCTCCAACACTCTACTCAGACTGCATCCAATTTGCTATCATAGTGCCATCTGTTTTGTCACCAACGCCCCATATACTACCCATCACTGCGACCTGTATGCTCTCGTTGGCTGGCCCTCGCTACATATTCGTCGCCAAATCCACTGTCTCTAGGTCATCTATAAGTCTTTGTTAGGTATCCACCTTATCTCAGCTCACTGGTCACCATAGCAGCACGCACCCGTAGCACGCGCTCCAGCAGGTTTATTTTACTGGTCATCCCCGAAGCCTACCTTGGTCAGCCTTTTCTTCCAGTTCTCTGCTGCCAATGACTGGAACGAATTGCAAAAATCACTGAAGCTTCAGTGTTATATCTCCCTCTAGCTTTAAGCATTAGCTGTCAGAGCAGCTTACTGATCATTGCACTTGTACACAGCCCATCTGTAAATAGCCCACCCAACTACCTCATCCCCATATTGTTTTGTTTTTGCTCCTTTGCAACCAGTATCTCTACTTGCACATTCATCTTCTGCACATCTATCACTCCAGTGTTTAATTGCACAATTGTAATTATTTCACCACTATGGCCTATTTATTGCCTTACCTCCAAGATCTTACTGCATTTGCACACACTGTGTATAGATTTTTCTGTTGTGTTATTGACTGTACATTTGTTTATCCCATGTGTAACTGTTTTTTTTTTGTCACTCTGCTTTTCTTTATCTTGGCCAGGTCCCAGTTGTCAATGAGAACTTGTTCTCAACTGGCCTACCTGGTGAAATAAAATTAAAAAATGTCTCAAGGCTTAAATCCTTCTTTAACCTGTCTCCTCTTCATCTACACTGATTGAAGTGGATTTAATAAGTGATAACAAGGGATCATAGCTTTCACCTGGGTTCATCTATTCAGTCTATGTCATAGAAAGAGCAGGTGTTCTTAAGTTTGTATACTCAGTGTATGTGGTTCTCTAATTCTCACACAAATGTTTCAGATGGACCACATATATATTTAGTTATTGGATGGTTCTCCCATTGATCGGGTTCCCTCCTATAAATATCTGGCCTTTTGGATTGACTAAGCTAGTTAAAAAGCTAAGCTTTAAAGTGAGCTTCTGTGTGGGCTTCTGTTTTAGAAATAGATCTGGCCTGTCCCTAAATAGCAGGAACCAGATTGTACAATACATTCCATGCCTTTTCTTGACTATGGAGAAACCATTTACCAGAATGTAAGACTACTCTTAAATCTTTGGTATGCTGTGGGTGAGGTAGTATAATAAATATTACACCACCACAGTTCCTTCTTTTACATCTTTGTTTTATGATAAGTTCTTTCCAGTATGATTGTTCTCCCTGTTGTGAAGGTTTGGAGTCCCTGGGTGGCATGGAGCCCACCTGGTGTAGGATAGGAGTTGCTGAGAGGACCAGATGGTTGATAATAATGCTTTGCTCTGCTTTACTCTGCTTTCCATGAGCAAAGTTTTATCCTATATCTTACATGTCAATAAACAAAGTTGTATCTGTTATGGGGGAGACGAAAGCATATATCACTTGTTGATTTTTTTTTCTTTTTTTCTTGTTTGATTTTTATTTTCTGTTTTTCTGTAAAAAATAAATAATAATAATAATGTTTAATTAATAATACATTAAATTAAATGCTATTAACATATTACAATGTTGGGACCGCTGAAATAAAGGATAATGAGTGACACCCTAGGGGGTGTCAAAAGGAGGACTTAAATTTAACACCATTTTCTTTTATTCGGTTTTTAAATGAGCTGTTGTTCTCTTTTGACATGAGGGTTTTAAGTTCCTAAGTGGCTGGTAGCCAATCTAGTACATAGTGGGATCGAATGGAGGACATGAAGGTATTTTAAACTTTATAACTGTAATATGATTCATTGATTAATTTTTATTCACACCCTAGGTGTGAAAAGGGGGATTGTGGGATTCTGTGTTTTACATTATCGCCATTACCATATATATGATTAAATATTATCTGATGTTGGCTGTGTGAGGTATCTGCATTTGTGCATTTGAGCATCATCATGAGATGAAACAACTGCTTGCTACATCTACTTGCCTGTTTGTGTGTGTGACAAGAACTGAGTAACATGGTGTGCCCTGCATGTTGCAAAACTGTAGATAACAGCCCAGCAGATGCTTTGTACTTGTGTTTGTATGTGACAATATTGAGCACATGGTGTGACTTGCTGTATCTTACAAAGTTGTAGTTAATCAGGTATAGGGAGGGGTGGTCATCACGAGGTTTAACTGAGATGGAAAAATACTGAACAACACAATAGCAGGAACTGAGCAACTGTTATAACTAGTCTGCGATACCAGAACAGTAAGAATCTATACATCGACGGAGGGAGGACTCCAAGAAGCGCCAAGAGGCGGGGACCAGCCTGAGCAAGTCTAAACCATGCTCAGTCTCTACTGTGATAGACATAGTTCCAACCCGTCTGTTGGCCTATCACAGTATATGAACAGCTGTTTACATACATCCTGTCAGTTCCCTGTTCTGCCCTGCGTGGTATTATAGTGAGCCCGTATATACGAAAGTTGCATTTGCCATTTATTGCTTAGCTGATAAAAAATACATAGTATACAATCAGAGACTCATTGTTATATTTATCCTGATACCAGATTTGAATTTACGCCACTCTAACAGTATGTATTAATTTGTTGATGTCCATGTCACGAATAACAATTGTTTATTATATGTTGAACATTTGCTAAATGTGATATATGTTACGAATTTGCATAACATATGAATTCTAGCTAGGTGGCAAACATTAGCTAGCTGGCTAACATTGGCTAGGCTAGGGGTTAAGTTTAAGGGGCGGCAGGTACCCTAGTGGTTAGAGTGTTGGGCCAGTAACTGAAAGTTAATAGCCTATTGTCCGTAACTTAGGCTATAGCCTATTGTCCGTAACCTAGGCTATAGCCTATTGTCCGTAACCTAGGCTATAGCCTATTGTCCGTAGCCTAACCTAGGCTATAGCCTGTTGTCCGTAGCCTAACCTAGGCTATAGCCTATTGTCCATAGCCTAACCTAGGCTATAGCCTATTGTCCGTAACCTAGGCTATAGCCTATTGTCTGTAACCTAGGCTATAGCCTATTGTCCGTAACCTAGGCTATAGCCTATTCTCCGTAACTTAGGCTATAGCCTATTGTCCGTAGCCCAACCTAGGCTATAGCCTGTTGTCCGTAGCCTAACCTAGGCTATAGCCTATTGTCCGTAGCCTAACCTAGGCTATAGCCTATTGTCCGTAACCTAGGCTATAGCCTATTGTCCGTAACCTAGGCTATAGCCTATTGTCCGTAACCTAGGCTATAGCCTATTGTCCTTGTCCTAACCTAGGCTATAACCTATTGCGCACGGGAACAACTGGAAGAGAGGCGCCAGAGTTGTGTAGCCGAAGAAGTTAAATATTATCTAGTTCTTAGGCCACTCATTAGCTAAATAGTAGGTCTATAAATATTTACCTGTCAAAGTGCAAGGAAACAAAGTGAACATCTTATGAAATGGCAGATCTGTGCGTTCCTCCAGGCTGCACTCTGCAGTCCCTGGGGGCTCGGCCATGCAAAGCTCCACTATTGATTAGTCCTATGTTTTTAGACAACATTATTCTAATTATAGGCTTCCACAACACAGTGCAATGAGGAATGTGTCATTGTTATCTAGTGAGTAGGCCTACACTATTATTGGCCAGGGCTGTAAACTGCAGTGATGTGAGCTAAAACGTCCTGCTTGGAATGCTTCATGCTGAAATCACTGCCTTTGCTCCTTTCAAACTCACAGCCAGTTCTTTTGGTTTCCGTATTTTACATTCAGCAAGAGAAAGCTGGAATCTCTCCTAGATAGGCGGTAGGCTAGTAGTAGAAAATGAAATGCTTGAAATAAGATAAGTGTACAACAAGCTATTGTAGGCCTAGTCTAGACTCCAAGAGCTGAAGAGTAATTATTAGGAATAATACTGCGTTGAATAGCGTGTATATATATATATATATATATATTGCCTACCCAATGAATTAACACAGTGAAATATTCTTGAATCCGATTATGAAAGGATCTGTCATACAGATAGTCCAGTCATCCGCATGGACTGTTGTCCTCCCCATTAGGTAGCAGCATCTCCTCCAACGACCCGATTTCATCCAGTCACTTTTCTGTTTTAAGGAACCATCTCCTTTCCACTCCAAAATTCAATTGAACTTTTCTAAACTCTCTTCAGTGTACAGAGACAGCAAATATATCCTTAAATTGTTGTGAAGATAACTTTTTTCACAACCTGTGGTCCTTGTGTAATTGTGCAATGCCATACTTGTTGTTTAATGGTGCTGTCAAGACAACTGGGAACTCTGGGGGGGGGACAAGATCAAATCATGACATAGGTGATCTTCAGGTTGGAAAATTGGCGCTCTAAAAAGATGCCTGAGTTTCTGACTTGGAATTCCAAGTTATACGACAATTCAAAACTATTTTTGCCAGTCGGTGGTCATTTTTTTCCTGAGTTCTCAGTTGTCTTGAACGCACTGAAGTCAGAGTTCTGAGTTCCCAGTTGTTTTGAATGCAGCAATAAACAAAACCTTTTTTCTACCACTGTAGTGCGTTAGCTCCCTACCGCAACACTACAAGCCTATTTGGTTCATCACATACTCTAAACACCCGTGTTCTGGATAAGCCAAGCACAAAGAGGGACTAATGGAACAGTCCATGGAAAGGGGAAAGTGAAATGCCCATGAGGCCGGGCTCAGCGAGGGGAATGAGAAAGAGAGACCAGGGTCAGGCATCAAAGTTACACAGTCAAATTCAATTAGCAAATTCGATTATAAATTACATGAATCCACCCTGGACTAAACCTTTTTTTGAGTATTTGTTAGTGCTGAGCGATTAACCGAAATGTAGTTATTCTGGTTTTTTAAACAACTAATTAACCGACATCGGTTTATTATTTGAATACCATTTAGTTCATTTCTTTCTTCTGTGAGCTATTTATTTATTTCATTTATTCATTGCAGTTTCTCAATGGATAAAGCCCAAACTGTGTGATGTAGTAGGGAGTTGTAGTTTCCAACAGGTCAATATTGTACGTTGTTTAGCGAAGAAAACATGGTCATTAACTAGATTGACCATAATCCATTGCGCGCCTACTTGTCCAGAGACAGAGAGAACTCGCAATCGAGAGGGATAGAGAAAAGTTGCTTCGGGGTATATCGCTACTTGACAATACATGTTCTAAGTGATTGATAGTTGGTATTCAGCCGTCATAAAAGCCTTATTTACTTTGAAGAACTACTAAAACAGTGATTTTGTCAGACAGCATAGACAGCAGCTCTATAGAGATGAGATGATAACTTGGAATTGAATAATAAATTCAGTAATATACACATCTGAAATATGTTATTAAAGTAAAGTAATGTGAATAAATGATGGTTAATAAATAATAAGCCGTCATGGGCAGTCACGTCCACATGGGACTTGTATTAGGCCTAATTGTTTTATTCTGTGTTGTTACAGCATTCAACCCAGATGATGCATAGCACGTCTAATGTCCGAAAAAAGTCGAAAACTGTGATTATTTTTTAAATAATCCAACTGATACCGAACATACCTCATAAAGCGCTAATGGCTCAGCACTAATATTTGTATTGTGCTGTATTTTACTTGATTTTTGTATTTTGTCTATGAAATTGTATATGCAGTGCTCCCTTGTGAAAGAGACCCTGGTCTCAATGGTGACTCCCTGCTTAAATAAAGGTCAAATATGACCATGACCATGATGCTTCTTCATTGTGGTTAATGATTGAGCGTAACACTTGTTATCTTTACTCTTTGCTCACATCCTCTGTGATCCACATGCAACAGCATTGATTTGGTTCATTGGTTCGTGCTGGGAAGCTCAGACATCCTGCAGGGATATTAACACAATGTTGTTGGGGAATCTGATAATTGGAGACAGCATCTCAGAGGATGGAGAGCCAAAAATCACAGTCTGAGAAACCTGATCCAGACCTTTCACAGTCCTTAGGAACATATTTATCATGTTACGAGCATGAAGAAATGAAAAGAGATGGCAGTCGTCCTGACAGTGAGACAGAGGAGAACAAGGACTCATCATCTCAGATTGTCACATGTGCCCATGCAGATTCAGCTCCCGACCTGCAGTGGTTCCCAGAGGGACGGTTCGTCTGGCTTGTTGTCCTGGCAGCCACCTGGTGCAATGGATCAATCTTTGGGATTCAGAAGTCTTTTGGAATCATACATATGATGCTTGTTAAAGCTCACGAGGACTCAAATAATGAAGTTTCTCAGTTTGCAATAGGTGAGGGGACAGTTTTGCTTGTGTACCTACAGTATTGTTCAGACAACTCTGAATAGTTGATCGATTAGAACTTTGATTTGTTTCATTTGTGCGTCTCCAAACATTGATAGAGCATGACGTCAGTGGGGCCGCTCCGCTATGCACAGATTAATGGCCATTCACACACATACATGCACGCACACAATCCAGTTTATGATTCTGCTGCAAAATATCTAATTACTGTGTTATTGCTGTATTACTCTCCTCAGCCTGGGTTGGTGCTCTGGCCATGGGTATGGTCTTTCTCTGCTCCCCCCTGGTCAGTATTGTCACTGATCACGTTGGCTGCAGGGTGACGGCCATTTGTGGGGCCCTTGTGGCTTTCCTGGGACTTCTGACAAGTTCATTCACCATGTAACTTAGGATGCTTCTTTCTAGCACCTTTTCTCCAATGAATTACTGTACAAATGGAAACGGGTTAATCTGAATATCCTAGTGACATATTTTAAATGAATTTTCAAGAATTTGAAGTCTTTTCATTATAGTGCTGCTGTCACTGTGTATTTTGTCTCCAAGGTCGTTAGGTTTGTGGTACTTCACCTATGGGGTTCTGTTTGGCTGTGGCTCCTCCTTTGTCTTCTTGCCTTCTCTGGTGACCCTGGGACACTATTTCCCTCAGCGCCTCGGCCTGGTCAACGGGGTGGTGATGGCAGGCAGCAGTGTTTTCTCCATAAGCCTGCCTGCCGTGCTGGAGGAGGTGGGGACACCGCTGGGCCTCAGCACCACCTTTCAGATCCTCAGTGCCCTCATGCTAATCCAGGCAGCCCTGGCATTCTCCTTCTGCTCACGCCTTTACCACAGGAATTTGTCCACTAACACGGCCCAGCTTTCATCTGCCAACCTGAGCAGTGGCTGGCAGCAGGGCCTGACACAGACCAGGAGGTACTGCAACCTGGGAGTGTTTCACCTCCCTAATTACAGGGTGTGGGCTTTTGGGGTGGCTACGGCTATGCTGGGCAACTTTGTGCCCTACATTTACCTGGTGAGTTAGCTGTGTAATTGTTTTCATTTTGATCATTTAGGACGGGATTTAATCTGAGGCGTTTTGTAGAACACGTGACATTTGAAGGTAATTTCCGATTGATCTGACATATGCACGTTTAACTTGAATGCTACACTACGAACTTGGAAACATTCCCTTTTTCAACTCTGGCCTTACCTTTTGTTAATATTGATTGTTCGACAATACCTGGCCAGTGATTCAGTGTATCCTATTGATGCCTCTTGTCAGATGAGTTTTGTGGAGGAGCAGTTTGTGGAGACGCCAGTGAAGGAGTGGGTCCTCCTGGTGTGTATCGGGGTGACCTCCTGCGTAGGACGCCTGCTGTTTGGCAGGGTGGGAGACCTGCTCCATGGGGCATGCAAGATCTACCTTCAGGTAAACCACATCCAACAGAACATACACTACATGACCAAAAATAAGTATGTCGGCACCTGCTTGTCAAACATCTCATTTCAAGGTCATGGGCATTAATATGGAGTTGGTCCCACATTTGCTGCTATAACAGCTTCCACTCTTCTGGGAAGGCTTTCCTCTAGATGTTGGAACATTGCTGCTGGGACTTAATTCCATTCAGCAACAAGAGCATTAGTGCACTGATGTTGGGTAATTAAGCCTGGCTCGCAGTCGGCGTTCCAATTCACCCCAATTCACCCCAAAACCCAGATTCGTCGATCGCACTGCCAAATGGTGAAGCGTGATTCATCACTCCAGACAACGCGTTTCTACTTCTCCAGAGTCCAATGGCGTCGAGCTTTACACCACTCCAGCCGACGATTGGCATTGCGCATGATGATCTTAGGCTTGTGTGTTGAAATACATAGATTAATATTCTTATTTTTAGACAGTGTGTGGGTCTTTCATTAAAATGCTGTATACAGCATCATGTAGACATTATAAAGGGCCATATTTCTTCAAGTAAAACAATGTCCAGTTCTATGCACTTTCTTTTGTAAAAACAAACATAATAGGTTATGTCTGGCCCGTGAATTCCTTGTGTTTTTTTAATATGGCATGTACGCTGATTGAGTTTGACACTCCATGACATAGGAAGTACCGTGACTAGATAAGAGAGGAACACAGTCCTCCCCTGGATGGCGTGGCGACTGTACACTCTAATAGTCTGAGGTTGTGCTTAGAACTAAATGTTGAACAGGATTAGAATGAAATAGTGGTGAACAAACCTCTTTAACCCCGTCCTTGTCATCATCCTCCAGGCAGGCTCCTTCATGGTGCTTGGCATGGCGTCTATGCTGGTCCCTCTGTGTGTCAGGTTTGAGGGGCTGGTTGCAGTGTGTCTACTGCTAGGGCTGTGTGACGGCTGCGTCATCACCCTCATGGCCCCTGTGACATTTGAACTGGTGGGCCCCCAGAGAGCCTCCCAGGCCATCGGCTACCTGTTGGGCCTAATGGCCCTCCCCATGACCGCCGGACCCCCCCTCGCAGGTCTCACCTCCTTTCGGATAGTAATTCAAATGGCCACTAACCACTGTGTCATTGTCTCAGATACAAATTATTACTGTTTTATTATCCTGTATCCCTTGTGTAACCCTTACATATCAATTGGATATACACTGACCAGAAATATGAACACAACATGTAAAGTGGTGGTCCCATGTTTCATGAGCTGATGAGTATTTCTGTCTGTAATAAAGCCCTTTTGTGGGGAAAAACTGCACTCCCGGCTCACCCATGGCCGCATACCTGCCCAGTCATGTGAACTCCATAGATTAGGGCCTAATTGATTTATTTCAAATCGACTGTAACTCAGTAAAATCTTTGAAATTGTCACATGTTGCGTTTATATTTTTGTTCAGTATATATTAGTATCATCAGTACTGTATCCACATGAGCCTTATTGTAAATTGTTTAATGTTTCTGCCCGTGTGAATCACCTTGAAGTTCTCCTCAATGGTGCCTCTCTGTGTGATAATGAGTTTTGTGTCTTCGCAGGGCTACTCCATGACCACTTTGGAGATTACCACATGGCCTTCTACCTGGCTGGGGTTCCTCCCTTGGTCGGCGGTGTCCTACTCTTCTTTGTCCCGAATATTCATCAATGCCTGCTGGAGGGCCAGCAAGAAACCCTCCCCAGACCCAGCCCCGACCTCCATCTATCACCCCTGGCTCGGACTAACATTCCCCTCCCATCCCTGGTCACCAGCTCCCCCCCAACCAGCCCCGACCTCCAGCTATCCCCCCCTGGCTCGGACTAACAGTCCCCTCCCATCCCTGGTCACCAGCTCCCCCCCCAACCAGCCCTGACTAATAGTCCCCTCCCATCCCTGGTCACCAGCTCCCCCCCAACCAGCCCTGACTAATAGTCCCCTCCCATCCCTGGTCACCAGCTCCCCCAACCAGCCCTGACTAATAGTCCCCTCCCATCCCTGGTCACCAGCTCCCCCAACCAGCCCTGACTAATAGTCCCCTCCCATCCCTGGTCACCAGCTCCCCCAACCAGCCCTGACTAATAGTCCCCTCCCATCCCTGGTCACCAGCTCCCCCAACCAGCCCTGACTAATAGTCCCCTCCCATCCCTGGTCACCAGCTCCCCCAACCAGCCCTGACTAATAGTCCCCTCCTATCCCTGGTCACCAGCTCCCCCAACCAGCCCTGACTAATAGTCCCCTCCCATCCCTGGTCACCAGCTCCCCCAACCAGCCCTGACTAATAGTCCCCTCCCATCCCTGGTCACCAGCTCCCCCAACCAGCCCTGACTAATAGTCCCCTCCCATCCCTGGTCATCAGCTCCCCCAACCAGCCCTGACTAATAGTCCCCTCCCATCCCTGGTCATCAGCTCCCCCAACCAGCCCTGACTAATAGTCCCCTCCCATCCCTGGTCACCAGCTCCCCCAACCAGCCCTGACTAATAGTCCCCTCCCATCCCTGGTCATCAGCTCCCCCAACCAGCCCTGACTAATAGTCCCCTCCCATCCCTGGTCACCAGCTCCCCCCAACCAGCCCTGACTAATAGTCCCCTCCCATCCCTGGTCATCACCATCGCTGCCACAACTCAAGAATGTTGCCAACAGTAACCAAGTGAGAGGCCACTGCGGTGAAGACACTGACAAGTCAGAGATCCCATAAGATGTATGAGTGAAGTCTTGTTCCATGATATTCCAAGGGACATTTGTTATAAACATCATTAAACCACCAGTTTAAAGTTATTGAATCCTGAATAAGCTTTGTACTCCATGACCTATTTGCATATATGATTTTCTAACATTGTTGGCTTTAGGACGGGGGCAGTCACTACTATTTCTGAGGTAGCCACTTCTGTGAAACAACCTCAATGAGAAAGCCGTCATACCCATAGGGAGTTGGGGGGTTCACAAAGTCAAATGGATTCACACATGATATTTTAGATACTATTAACATGGACCATCAAGCTATTTTATTATATATCGTATATATCAGAAACAAATATGTACAAATCATTTTAGGAATCTATTAAATATGGCCTTTCGCCATTTTGCCAAAGTTTATAGCACAAAGATACTATATGTCAAATCAGGTAATGCCAAATTTCAGTCTGAAGGAAGTATATTCTTTGGAGTGATTGAAATGCATCAGTGTGGTCCTCTGTAGTTCACTTGATAGAGCATACATGTTTGCAATACCAGGATAGTGGGTTAAATTCCCAGGTTCATGAGTGTTAGCTTTCAGTAATTGGTGTCACAACTGCTCCTGCTACGCCCTCTGGTGTTTATCCGGTGTCTACTTGACCTGCAGTTACACTCTCTTTCTCTCCCTCTCTGTGTGATTGTGTGGTTGGAGACAGGTGTGCTGGAGTCGGAGCAGATCCGAACCAGCTTCAACTCGTTCCATAATCAAGACCTTTACAAATACTCAGTCCTGCCAGTTCCACTCTGCCAGATTGTAATCTCTGCTCAGTCAGCTCATGATTCTAGCCAGCCAGTTTCCCTGCCTGACACTGTTTATCCTCTCATTGCAGTTACCACTCTGTCTCCTGTTCCACATCTCACCACCCAACTACCTTACTCTGGATTTTACTCACCGGCCACTACCTTGGATTCCCCTCAGGACCTGTTTACCCTGTTCTACTCAGCCAACTCCAACCTCAGTCTCCACATCTCACCACCACTACCTTGGATTCCCCTCAGGACCTGTTCACCCTGTTCTACTCAGCCAACTCCAACCTCAGTCTCCACATCTCACCACCACTACCTTGGATTCCCCTCAGGACCTGTTTACCCTGTTCTACTCAGCCAACTCCAACCTCAGTCTCCACATCTCACCACCACTACCTTGGATTCCCCTCAGGACCTGTTTACCCTGTTCTACTCAGCCAACTCCAACCTCAGTCTCCACATCTCACCACCACTACCTTGGATTCCCCTCAGGACCTGTTTACCCTGTTCTACTCAGTCAACTCCAAACTCAGTCTCCACATCTGTTTTTCTGCAACTCATCCGAGCTTCCCCGGATCTGCACTCCATATCTCTCTGTGTAACAATAAATATTTTGATTCATTCATCCCTGTTTCCTCATCCGAGTCTGCTTTTGAGTTCCCCTGTGTCCCTTCCCCTGGTTCTCCAACCGTTCAAAAGCTAGAGCCAAATTCAAATGAATATTTTTTTCTAGATGCGCTATATATACACTACCGTTCAAACGTTTGGGGTCACTTAGAAATGTCCTTTTTGAAAGAATGTCCTTTTTGAAAGAAAAGCTCATTTTCTTTGGTCCATTAAAATAACATCAAATTGATCAAAAATACAGTGTAGACATTGTTAATGTTGTAAAGGACTTTTGTAGCTGGAAACAGCTGACTTTTTAATGGAATATATATTAAAAAATATCTAATCAGCAGTTCCAAGGGTGTGCCTGCAAGTGTACAGAGATCTACAGAGGCCAATTATCAGCAACCATCACTCCTGTGTTCCAATGGCACGTTGTGTTAGCTAATTCAAGTTTATCATTTTAAAAGGCTAATTGATCATTAGAAAACCTTTTGCAATTCTGTTAGCACAGCTGAAAACTGTTGTTCTGATTAAAGAAGCAATAAAACTGTTCTTCTTTAGGCTATAGTTGAGTATCTGGAACATCAGCATTTGTGGGTTTGATTACAGGCTCAAAATGGCCAGAAACAATTAACTTTATTCTGAAACTCGTCAGTCTATTCTTGTTCTGAGAAATGAAGGCTATTCCATGTGAGAAATTGCCAAGAAACTGAAGATCTTATATAACACAGGACAGTGCAAACTGTCTCTAACTAGAATAGAAAGAGGAGTGGGAGGCCCCAGTGCACAACTGAGCAAGAGAAAAAGTACATTAGTGTCTAGTTTGCGAAACAGACACCTTACAAGTCCTCAACTGGCAGCTTCATTAAATAGCACCCGCTGGCCTTGTAGATATTCCATAAAAAATCTGCAGTTTCCAGCTACAATACTCATTTGCAACATTATGTCTACACTGTATGTCTGATCAATTTGACGTTATTTTAATGGACAAAAAAAGGTGCTTTTCTTTCAAAAACAAGGACATTTCTAAGTGACCCTAAACTTTTGAACGGTAGTGTATAGGCTTAGTATTTTCATTTATTTAGATCCAGCACATCAACACCCAACGTTTCGATAGGTATTTTTCAAGGATGTGTTGTGCACTGTGTACTTAGATATCCTGCATGTGCTTTTCCCTGTGGATATATCTGTCCAGAATAGCACAGGTTACACACGTTCCAGCAGGTATATCTCACTTGTAACCCCTAAAGCCAATTCCTCCTTTGGTTGCCTCTCCTTCCAGTTCTCTGCTGCCAATGACTGGAACGAACTACAAAAACCTCTGAAACTGGAAACACTTATCTGCCTCACTAGTTTTAAGCACCAGCTGTCAGAGCAGCTCACAGATCACTGCACCTGTACATAGCCCATCTATAAATAGCCCAAACAACTACCTCTTCCCCTACTGTATTTATGTATTTATTTTGCTCCTTTGCACCCCAGTATTTCTACTTTACACACTCATCTACTGTCAAATCCACCATTCCAGTGTTTTAATTGCTATATTGTATTTACTTTGCCACCATGGCCTATTTATTGCCTTTACCTCCCGTATCTCACCTCACTTGCTCACTTTGTATATAGACTTATTTTTCTACTGTATGACCATATGTTTGTTTTACTCCATGTGTAACTCTGTGTCGTTGTATGTGTTGAACTGCTTTGCTTTATCTTGGCCAGGTCACAATTGTAAATGAGAACTTGTTCTCAACTTGCCTACCTGGTTAAATAAAGGTGAAATAAATTTTTTTTTTTAAAGATGAACATGGGTAGATACTGTATGTTTCAACGATTCTATTGTTATGGTGTCTGCACTGGAAGATAAACATAATTGTGACATCATAACAGTAAACACATTCCATTCCATGAGGGCGGTAGTCTCTCATCCTGTTCTCATTTGCTATCAGTGTGTTTCTTTGGTTTTGAAATGCTAATGGCCAATTAGTAAACAATAGAGGGAGAAAGACACAGGCTATACGAGGGCATGTGTGATCAGATCAAATGTAGCGACGTGGATCTGTTTAAGTGGTCATTATCCCTTCACTAACACATGGATGTGACTGAAGAACAGACAGTAGTGGACCAACGAACATCGGGACATCTGTTAGACTCACATACGCCACGCATACTGGCGCTATTCCAGGAGGCACCCTGTCCTCAAGACACCTCAGGCATGAGTACCAGTGGGCACAGGTATGCAACAGCATCCAGATGGTTTGCTTCAGACATCTTCATCATCTTTGTGGTGGTTCTGTTACTCGTCCTCCTGGTGCTGGGAGCAGTGTGCTGCTGGTTCGTCAGGCGCAATAGAACCCAGAGGGCTACAGCAATGTAAGAGAGGGTCAAAGTCTGATTACATAGGGTCACAATGACGTGGAGGCATTTTTTTCAAAATCGACCATATGTGAGCATGCATATAGGTTAACATAGTCTGTCTGACGTTTTGCAGGAAATTGACTGAAATAGAGATCATCTCAGCAGGTGATGGACTAGAGAGAGAAACCCAGGCCAAATTCACCCTGAAGATCAGGACTGATCAGAGTCATGCCACCCAGCTGGTGGAGATGCTTGTGGGGCGTGTCCGTCGCTTGGAGGGTGCTGGCCCAAATACCCTACTGCCACCCCTTACTTCAGTCACATTACCCACTGTGGTGTCACCCACTGATAGTATGGCATCCCCTGCACCTGCACCACTTCCTGTACCCACTGAGAATATGCCCGACAACCAAAGTGTGTCCCAGCCCACACTCCGGACAACTGTGCCCATGCCTAAGACAACAAGTCCCCTTCCATACTACCTTGATGCTCCCAACAGACCACTGCCCTCTGAGTTTTGTGTCGCAGATAAGGGGGGGAAGGATGAAAATGAAGATGAATCTGAATCTGAATATGAGGATGAGGATGATGCTTCTGAGTACTCCAGCATCACCGATTAACCTGATTCATCTTGAGAGGGCATTCACAGACCCAAATAAAACTAAAAACCATAATCCATTATAAATGAAAGTGAAATAAAGAACTAAACTTCAAATGAATCTGAGGAATGGGGTTGAACGTTGACTCTTTTGGATATTGTAATATTATTAGGAAGTTGGATTTAGGCTCCTTGTAGCTTAGCTAATTGAAGTTGAAGTTTTAATAGAATGCAAGCCATAGCCTACCATACCTCAAGCACCTTGAAGAAAAAATAAAATATATATACAGTATACTGTAGATGGCACAATGGTTTCCTATTAGGTAGGCTGTGGGACACGTGCTTCCTGATAACCAGAGAAGTCTGAAAGCTCCACAGCTCCGTTCAACCGTCCTCCCTGTCATGCAGTCAGTGTCCCCTGTCACCAAAACCACATTCATAACTCTGTTTCTCTTTGCCATCCTGCTCCTCCTATACGTCATGCTCTGGTATATATGCCGTCACCAATGACTACATCTAAAAAAAAAAATGAAGGTCGCTTATCGAAATGACTGAATTTACAAGTTAAGAGAAAGGGCATTGACCGAACTGCTATCATTCAAGCGGTGCTTGTTTCTTACGCATCACAGAAATGGCATCTGTTGGACAGTGCCATTTCGTCAAATTCCTTTTTTATGTCTTTGATTTTCATCCCAAAAATGATCCAAATGATGCTACCAGACCTTTTCCATTGTGTGCTTAGCTTAGGCAGCTTAGGCTATGTTGCATCTACCAAACGCCATCGTACTGTAGCCTACTACCTATCAGATCAATTTGGTAAGTTAATCGTTTGACATTTCCGTATTAAGTTCAATATTTTTTAATAAATCGTCTCTCTTTTGTTCTGTCATTTTGAAGCTGAACCATTCAGAAGGTCAAAAGAGGACAGCAATAAAAGGCTGCATGAGTTTATCCAGAAAGATGTACATTCCTGTATCAAAATATTGCCTCTTTGTTGTATTTCATCCCACTCTGTAAAATGTAGATAAGAAACATATATAAAATTGGTTACTTGAGGAACCCCTTCGAAAAGGGTCTTCAATGAACCCCTGTGTAAAGGCTTAAACCGGAACCTTTTTGTGATGGGAGGGTTCCATTTGAACTTTTTTAATAATATATTGTAGCGCTGGCAGCCTATCAGATTGGAGGTGTGGCTTATTGGAGTCCTGGCATTCAAATGGTTCTTTTTGGTTATCCATTGGCGTAAATGTCCTGTTCATCATGTTAAGTTTGTACAGACACTATCTAATAATAAGGACCTTTAAAGAGCGCAGACAGCCGCTTGTCATTCAAGTTTGTACACTGAAATGAACATTTCCCTTGAATACCTATGCATATTACATATTCTAATATAATATAAATAATTATAACATTGCTGATTACGTACAGAGGTTATTCGGGATTTTCATAGGCTCTTGAGGAACTCATACACCTCTGTTAGCCTCATTGCAGCTAAAAACTCTCAATCTTCAACCTTAACATGTGATGACAACACAACAGGAATGACATTTACTCTAACGAGTCGCCCAAAAAAGACATATCTCAAAGTCACGCCGCTACTAAGCCACGCCTCCACTCCAGGGTTTCTTCAGAAACCCGTTACATCGAACCATTAAAGGCTCCTCCAAGAACCCCTCAACAAACCGAAGGTGTAAATATGAACCATTGACTAGCAATGTTTCCTTGAGGATCTCCAGGGTCCAGGGTTCCTTGAGGATCTCCAGGGTTCCCCGCGTCACCACTAATTCTAAGAGTGTAGTCATCATGTTCTGTCCCCCTGCAGATGCAGATCCAGCAACAGGTGAGGAGGACCCCAGGCCTACAGACAGACCCATGGCATAAAAGAGCCTTGTTCAACCATTACCAGTTCCATTTTTGGGCTCTGTGCCGAGGATTGGACAGACTTTCCCGGTCAAACTGCGACGTGCTCGGACAGTGTGGTAAAATATGCTTGGAGGTCACATATAAGAGGAAGAGGAAGATGGCAGACAGCTGATTCACTGCCAAGTGTAAACAACCAGGGAAGAGGATGATGTCATAATCTGTCCACCAGCAGGAGGCTTTAAATCATAACCTGAATATACTGTTATAAATACTCTGCTGTTTACTACATGTGTGATACTTACTTTGCGACGGTGATATTGTGATTAGGAAATTATAAAATGTTGAGTTTAATGTTATTGTAGGTGTCTAATAACTGTTAGGTTATTAGTCATATATGATACTATGGATCCTATACCTCCTTTACATAGCTTGAGTTTACATAAACTATGAATGATGATGGCTCATTACTTGAAGCACCGTATAGTGTTATATTGCCTTACTGTACAAACATCCAAACGACACAGTCCTCTTTCTTGAGTATTGAAACTGGACATGTGGTCAAGGTGTTACGTATTTATCAGGACTTATTAATATGCGTATACAGTATAATTCCCAGAGCAGATGTCTGTATGTATATATTAAATATTTTACTGATGACTCTGCACAGATGAGTCATTTAAACTGCAGCTTTAACCTCTAGTTGAACACCTATTGGTCTGTACTGTTCTTGAATCCTGTAGAGAGAAACCCACAGAGACAGTGGGGATTTGAGAGTCTACACACACCCACACACACGCACGCACGCACGCACGCACGCACGCACGCACGCACGCACGCACGCACGCACGCACGCACGCACGCACGCACGCACGCACACACACACACACACACACACACACACACACACACACACACACACACACACACACACACACACACACACACACACACACACACACACACACACACACACACACACACACACACACCTGGCTAGGTGGAATAAATAGCTCAGTGTTGCAGCTCTCCATGGCTTTATGTTCCTAATGGGGTTTCTTCAGAGTAAAAATGGACCTATTAAAATGTACTCTGTAAAAATACTTCTCTCTGGGGCAGGTGGCCAGCCAATACCTGCTGCACAGAGGCACTAATAGACCTACCATGGCACAGTTTCTGTCCGAACAGACTCCAGGTGATTTTATAGACTCAAGTTAACATTCAGTCCAGATTCAATCAACATCTGTAATAAAGATTATATCTAATCCCTGATTCAATTGTGATAGTTTTATGATGTAATGTTTTATTTGATTAGGATCCCCATTAGATGTTGCAAACGCAGCAGCTACTCTTCCTGGGGTCCACACAAAACATGAGACATTACATTATACAGAGCAATAATAGACAAGAACAGCAGAACTACATACATTTAAAACAAATATAAAGGTTCTGTACTGACAAAACACTGAAGACACTGAAGACTCTAGTCCTACATTCTGTTACATTTAGCAATTCCATGCTTGCATACATAATCAGTTGACATATGCATACAAGTTATTTAGGTCAGATAGGGGAGCTGTTCATTTATTTGTTTTTTAAAGCTAATGTTGCTGTTTGCTTGGATAATTTGAGATGGAAGGGAGTTCCGTAACCATGGCTCTATGATATACTGTGCATTGCCTTAAATGTGTTTGGGGTCACCCCTACAAAGGGGTGAGCATGTGACATACAACACCTCTAGATGGCGGTATAGTGTTATCACTTTGATATGCACACAAAAATGTTTTCAACAATATCCTGTCCACTACTAGAAGTGAATTACTTGATGTTGGAACTGAACATCTAAAATCAGCAAAAAATACTGCACACTACAATATACACTTCCAAGTATCCATTATAGCGACGTTTAACCCATTGGGACCTGATGAAGGGTCAAAACCTAGACACACCTGGGAGCATTTATTCTAGTGTGCAGAGGTGTCTTTTTTGCTGAGGGAAATTTGTGCACAGCACCATTTGATTACAGCACCTGCTCAAAACCTTTGGCAATTATTTTTCATACTGATAACAGCTTAAAATGGTTACAACCCATTTTGGGGCTATATAGCACCCTTTTTTATGGTATCTCAATCTGAAAGGTTATTTTTAGATCCCTTGAAGAACCATAGTTTCTTATTCTGATTAGCCATATGACATTATGACAATCCCATAGGTGTTACTATTGTCTTAATAGACATGTTGAATCAGTTGTGCGAGTTCTGGAGCTTGAGGAGAAAATGGAGAACTACTGATTTAGTCCACTGTTCTCAATTGACACAAGGCCATAAATGAGTCTTTCACAAGACACAGTTATTGGATATAGTCATATTTAACATGTAAAGGCATAACACAACTGATGACATAAACTGGAATGGACATAAACTGGACATAAACTCTCACTCATGTTTGCGCAATAAGAGCGTTGTGCAAACCTCGCCCCAAAATATTTGAATGAGCTGCCGCCCCTGCATTTTGTTTATCACTTAAAAAGCAAAGAAAGGCTCAAAGGGTTCTTTGAGACATGATGGTTCCGCATAGAACAATTACCCTTCCCAAAGAACCCTCTTTTCTAATTGTGAATCTGTCCAGGACTGGAGGACAGGAACACACGCTGGTCTACTCTCATCAGGTTACATGATAAAGACTGGAGGACAGGAACACACGCTGGTCTACTCTCACCAGGTTACATGATAAAGACTGGAGGACAGGAACACACGCTGGTCTACTCTCACCACGTTACATGATAAAGACTGGAGGACAGGAACACACGCTGGTCTACTCTCACCAGGTTACATGATAAAGACTGGAGGACAGGAGCACACGCTGGTCTACTCTCACCAGGTTACATGATAAAGACTGGAGGATAGGAACACACGCTGGTCTACTCTCACCAGGTTACATGATAAAGACTGGAGGACAGGAACACACGCTGGTCTACTCTCACCAGGTTACATGATAAAGACTGGAGGACAGGAACACACGCTGGTCTACTCTCACCAGGTTACATGATAAAGACTGGAGGACAGGAACACACGCTGGTCTACTCTCACCAGGTTACATGATAAAGACTGGAGGACAGGAACACACGCTGATCTACTCTCACCAGGTTACATGATAAAGACTGGAGGACAGGAGCACACGCTGGTCTATTCTCACCAGGTTACATGATAAAGACTGGAGGACAGGAACACACGCTGGTCTACTCTCACCAGGTTACATGATAAAGACTGGAGGACAGGAACACACGCTGGTCTACTCTCACCAGGTTACATGATAAAGACTGGAGGACAGGAACACACGCTGGTCTACTCTCACCAGGTTACATGATAAAGACTGGAGGACAGGAGCACACGCTGGTCTACTCTCACCAGGTTACATGATAAAGACTGGAGGATAGGAACACACGCTGGTCTACTCTCACCAGGTTACATGATAAAGACTGGAGGACAGGAACACACGCTGGTCTACTCTCACCAGGTTACATGATAAAGACTGGAGGACAGGAACACACGCTGGTCTACTCTCACCAGGTTACATGATAAAGACTGGAGGACAGGAACACACGCTGGTCTACTCTCACCAGGTTACATGATAAAGACTGGAGGACAGGAACACACGCTGGTCTACTCTCACCAGGTTACATGATAAAGACTGGAGGATAGGAACACACGCTGGTCTACTCTCACCAGGTTACATGATAAAGACTGGAGGATAGGAACACACGCTGGTCTACTCTCACCAGGTTACATGATAAAGACTGGAGGACAGGAACACACGCTGGTCTACTCTCACCAGGTTACATGATAAAGACTGGAGGACAGGAACACACGCTGGTCTACTCTCACCAGGTTACATGATAAAGACTGGAGGATAGGAACACACGCTGATCTACTCTCACCAGGTTACATGAGTAAAAGTGAAACTCTAATATCCCCCTGTTCTATAACCTCTCAGCACAGTGAGGACCCAGTGAGGACCCAGTGAGGACCCAGTGAGGACCCAGTGAGGACCCAGTGAGGAGACAGTGAGGACCCAGTGAGGACCCAGTGAGGACCCAGTGAGGACCCAGTGAGGACCCAGTGAGGAGACAGTGAGGACCCAGTGAGGACCCAGTGAGGACCCAGTGAGGACCCAGTGAGGAGACAGAGGAGTTGTACAGGCAGACAATACTGCCGTTCTGTTTGTCACTCATGAAACACTTCTCTACTAATTAATCACAAACCGCCAGAGACAGAGGACAGCTACTGTTGATGAAGCATATGGGCGTGTGCACAGGCACGCTCGCACACACACACACACACACGCACACACACACACTCAGTTTGAGAACTCAGGGAACAAGGCATTGATGTGACAAGTCTGCAGAGGAAAATAGAGCTTGCGCCTCAAGGATGTGTCAGAATGTGTCAGACTGGCTCACACACTCAGACATACACGTGGACACACACACCAATGTCTGATGTGTTTCATTGGTGCATAACGAGTACCAATAGATATGCAGATGGTATGATAGTATTATGTAGCTATTGTAAACTGGTAGCTGCTGTTTCCTCTATTACCTCAGAGAAAACAAATGATTGAGACAAACAATCAGTTTGGGAGCTAAAGTCCTGACTCGCACAGCTTAGTTCACAAGGCATTCAGCATTGATGAATAACTTGTGACTAATTCTCAGACTTAATGACTGAAACATTTTGTTCAGTCAGAAGACAATAGACTGGAAAATGCCCGGTCTCCAGTGGGTGCGAGCACCAGTAGCGGTGCATGGGTAAAATGCCCGGTCTCCAGGGGGTGAAAGCACCAGTACATCAAATCAAATCAAATCAAATTGTATTTGTCACATACACATGGTTAGCAGATGTTAATGCGAGTGTAGCAAAATGCTTGTGCTTCTAGTTCCGACAATGCAGTAATAACCAACAAGAAATCTAGCTAACAATTCCAAAACTACTGACCTTATAGACACAAGTGTAAGGGGATAAAGAATATGTACATAAAGATATATGAATGAGTGATGGTACAGAGCAGCATAGGCAAGATGCAGTAGATGGTATCGAGTACAGTATATACATATGAGATGAGTATGTAAACAAAGTGGCATAGTTAAAGTGGCTAGTGATACATGTATTACATAAAGATGCAGTAGATGATATAGAGTACAGTATATACGTATACATATGCGATGAATAATGTAGGGTATGTAAACATTATATTAGGTAGCATTGTTTAAAGTGGCTAGTGATATATTTTACATCATTTCCCATCAATTCCCATTATTAAATTGGCTGGAGTTGAGTCAGTGTGTTGGCAGCAGCCACTCAATGTTAGTGGTGGCTGTTTAACAGTCTGATGGCCTTGAGATAGAAGCTGTTTTTCAGTCTCTCGGTCCCAGCTTTGATGCACCTGTACTGACCTCGCCTTCTGGATGATAGCGGGGTGAACAGGCAGTGGCTCGGGTGGTTGTTGTCTTTGATGATCTTTATGGCCTTCCTGTGACATCGGGTGGTGTAGGTGTCCTGGAGGGCAGGTAGTTTGATGCGTTGTGCAGACCTCACTACCCTCTGGAGAGCCTTACGGTTGTGGGCGGAGCAGTTGCCATACCAGGCGGTGATACAGCCCGCCAGGATGCTCTGGATTGTGCATCTGTAGAAGTTTGTGAGTGCTTTAGGTGACTGCTGCACCTTCTTCACCATGCTGTCTGTGTGGGTGGACCAATTCAGTTTGTCTGTGATGTGTACGCAGAGGAACTTAAAACTTACTACCCTCTCCACTACTGTTCCATCGATGTGGATAGGGGGGTGTTCCCTCTGCTGTTTCCTGAAGTCCACAATCATCTCCTTAGTTTTGTTGACTGAGTGTGAGGTTATTTTCCTGATACCACACTCCGAGGGCCCTCACCATCCTCCCTGTAGGCCGTCTCGTCGTGGTTGGTAATCAAGCCTACCACTGTTGTGTCGTCCGCAAACTTGATGATTGAGTTGGAGGCGTGAGTGGCCATGCAGTCGTGGGTGAACAGGGAGTACAGGAGAGGGCTCAGAACGCACCCTTGTGGGGCCCCAGTGTTGAGGATCAACGGGGTGGAGATGTTGTTGCCTACCCTCACCACCTGGGGGGCGGCCCGTCAGGAAGTCCAGTACCCAGTTGCACAGGGCGGGGTCTCGAGCTTGATGACGAGCTTGGAGGGTACTATGGTGTGAAATGCCGAGCTGTAGTCGATAAACAGTATTCTCACATAGGTATTCCTCTTGTCCAGATGGGTTAGGGCAGTGTGCAGTGTGGTTGAGATTGCATCGTCTGTGGACCTATTTGGGCGGTAAGCAAATTGGAGTGGGTCTAGGGTGTCAGGTAGGATGGAGGTGATTGGGTCCTTGACTAGTCTCTCAAAGCACTTCATGATGACGGAAGTGAGTGCTACGGGGCGGTAGTCGTTTAGCTCAGTTACCTTAGATTTCTTGGGAACAGGAACAATGGTGGCCCTCTTGAAGCATGTGGGAACAACAGACTGGGATAGGGATTTATTGAATATGTCCGTAAACACACCAGCCAGCTGGTCTGCGCATGCTCTGAGGGCGCGGCTGGGGATGCCGTCTGGGCCTGCAGCCTTGCGAGGGTTAACACGTTTAAATGTTTTCCTCAGGTCGGCTGCAGTGAAGAAGAGTCCGCATGTTTTGGTTGCGGGGCGTGTCAGTGGCACTGTATTGTCCTCAAAGCGGGCAAAAAATGTATTTAGTCTGCCTGGGAGAAAGACATCCTGGTCCGTGACGGGGCTGGTTTTCTTTTTGTAATCCGTGATTGACTGTAGACCCTGCCACATACCTCTTGTGTCTGAGCCGTTGAATTGAGATTCTACTTTGTCTCTATACTGACGCTTAGCTTGTTTGATTGCCTGACAGAGGCTTTGGGCTGGGACAGCTAGGGAGCTCTCTGGTCCACTCAGGTCACTGGTGGGTCTAGGCAGCATCCTCATCTTACTGAGGTGTCTCAACTCCATGGCTGCTCACACTTTTAGAGGTCTCATTGGGGAATTATATGTAAAGTTTGCATGGGGGGAGTTGGTTGGTTGTATGTATCGCTCACGTTATATATTAACTGAGACTCACATCTGTCTCTAGATTTGAATTAAATAAAACATTACACTGTGTGTGTCCCTCAGTTCAGCAGAGTGAGAATGTTGACTTAGAGCTGATGACTTAGTTACACATTATGCATGTTTTTGTTTTTATTGAACTGTTTATTAACGATAAACCATCATACTAGTCATTTATACTGCAAAAGCTTATGTTTGTGCATTGTTTAGGGTAAGCAAATTGGCTTGTTCCAGTAGTGATGTGTAGAGTTGTAGTGACATGTTTTGGGGATTAAGAGATATCTATTATTTTGAATATTAGTGTCTAATATATTGCATAGAGCAGTGGTTCCCAAACTTTTCATAGTCCCGTACCCCTTAAAACATTCAACCTCCAGCTGTGTACCCCCTCTAGCACCAGGGTCAGCTGTACCCCCTCTAGCACCAGGGTCAGCTGTACCCCCTCTCGCACCAGGCTCAGCTTTACATTACATTTACATTACATTTAAGTCATTTAGCAGACGCTCTTATCCAGAGCGACTTACAAATTGGTGCATTCACCTTATGACATCCAGTGGGACAGTCACTTAACAATAGTGCATCTAAAAACTTAGGGGGGGGTGAGAGGGATTACTTATCCTATCCTAGGTATTCCTTAAAGAGGTGGGGTTTCAGGTGTCTCCGGAAGGTGGTGATTGACTCCGCTGTCCTGGCGTCGTGAGGGAGTTTGTTCCACCATTGGGGGGCCAGGGCAGCGAACAGTTTTGACTGGGCTGAGCGGGAGCTGTACTTCCTCAGTGGTAGGGAGGCGAGCAGGCCAGAGGTGGATGAACGCAGTGCCCTTGTTTGGGTGTAGGGCCTGATCAGAGCCTGGAGGTACTGAGGTGCCGTTCCCCTCACAGCTCCGTAGGCAAGCACCATGGTCTTGTAGCGGATGCGAGCTTCAACTGGAAGCCAGTGGAGAGAACGGAGGAGCGGGGTGACGTGAGAGAACTTGGGAAGGTTGAACACCAGACGGGCTGCGGCGTTCTGGATGAGTTGAAGGGGTTTAATGGCACAGGCAGGGAGCCCAGCCAACAGCGAGTTGCAGTAATCCAGACGGGAGATGACAAGTGCCTGGATTAGGACCTGCGCCGCTTCCTGTGTGAGGCAGGGTCGTACTCTGCGGATGTTGTAGAGCATGAACCTACAGGAACGGGCCACCGCCTTGATGTTGGTTGAGAACGACAGGGTGTTGTCCAGGATCACGCCATGGTTCTTGGCGCTCTGGGAGGAGGACACAATGGAGTTGTCAACCGTGATGGCGAGATCATGGAACGGGCAGTCCTTCCCCGGGAGGAAGAGCAGCTCCGTCTTGCCGAGGTTCAGCTTGAGGTGGTGATCCGTCATCCACACTGATATGTCTGCCAGACATGCAGAGATGCGATTCGCCACCTGGTCATCAGAAGGGGGAAAGGAGAAGATTAATTGTGTGTCGTCTGCATAGCAATGATAAGAGAGACCATGTGAGGTTATGACAGAGCCAAGTGACTTGGTGTATAGCGAGAATAGGAGAGGGCCAAGAACAGAGCCCTGGGGACACCAGTGGTGAGAGCGCGTGGTGAGGAGACAGATTCTCGCCACGCCACCTGGTAGGAGCGACCTGTCAGGTAGGACGCAATCCAAGCGTGGGCCGCGCCGGAGATGCCCAACTCGGAGAGGGTGGAGAGGAGGATCTGATGGTTCACAGTATCGAAGGCAGCCGACAGATCTAGAAGGATGAGAGCAGAGGAGAGAGAGTTAGCTTTAGCAGTGCGGAGCGCCTCCGTGATACAGAGGAGAGCAGTCTCAGTTGAATGACTAGTCTTGAAACCTGACTGATTTGGATCAAGAAGGTCATTCAGAGAGAGATAGCGGGAGAGCTGGCCAAGGACGGCACGTTCAAGAGTTTTGGAGAGAAAAGAAAGAAGGGATACTGGTCTGTAATTGTTGACATCGGAGGGATCGAGTGTAGGTTTTTTCAGAAGGGGTGCAACTCTCGCTCTCTTGAAGACGGAAGGGACGTAGCCAGCGGTCAGGGATGAGTTGATGAGCGAGGTGAGGTAAGGGAGAAGGTCTCCGGAAATGGTCTGGAGAAGAGAGGAGGGGATAGGGTCAAGCGGGCAGGTTGTTGGGCGGCCGGCCGTCACAAGACGCGAGATTTCATCTGGAGAGAGAGGGGAGAAAGAGGTCAGAGCACAGGGTAGGGCAGTGTGAGCAGAACCAGCGGTGTCGTTTGACTTAGCAAACGAGGATCGGATGTCGTCGACCTTCTTTTCAAAATGGTTGACGAAGTCATCTGCAGAGGGGGAGGAGGGGGGGCGGAGGATTCAGGAGGGAGGAGAAGGTGGCAAAGAGCTTCCTAGGGTTAGAGGCAGATGCTTGGAATTTAGCGTGGTAGAAAGTGGCTTTAGCAGCAGAGACAGAGGAGGAAAATGTAGAGAGGAGGGAGTGAAAGGATGCCAGGTCCGCAGGGAGGCGAGTTTTCCTCCATTTCCGCTCGGCTGCCCGGAGCCCTGTTCTGTGAGCTCGCAATGAGTCATCGAGCCACGGAGCGGGAGGGGAGGACCGAGCCGGCCTGGAGGATAGGGGACATAGAGAGTCAAGGGATGCAGAGAGGGAGGAGAGGAGGGTTGAGGAGGCAGAATCAGGAGATAGGTGGGAGAAGGTTTGAGCGGAGGGAAGAGATGATAGGATGGAAGAGGAGAGAGTAGCGGGGAGAGAGAGCGAAGGTTGGGACGGCGCGATACCATCCGAGTAGGGGCAGTGTGGGAGGTGTTGGATGAGAGCGAGAGGGAAAAGGATACAAGGCAGTGGTCGGAGACTTGGAGGGGAGTTGCAATGAGGTTAGTGGAGGAACAGCATCTAGTAAAGATGAGGTCGAGCGTATTGCCTGCCTTGTGAGTAGGGGGAAGGTGAGAGGGTGAGGTCAAAAGAGGAGAGGAGTGGAAAGAAGGAGGCAGAGAGGAAAGAGTCAAAGGTAGACGTGGGGAGGTTAAAGTCGCCCAGAACTGTGAGAGGTGAGCCGTCCTCAGGAAAGGAGCTTATCAAGGCATCAAGCTCATTGATGAACTCTCCGAGGGAACCTGGAGGGCGATAAATGATAAGGATGTTAAGCTTGAAAGGGCTAGTAACTGTGACAGCATGGAATTCAAAGGAGGCGATAGACAGATGGGTAAGGGGAGAAAGAGAGAATGACCACTTGGGAGAGATGAGGATCCCGGTGCCACCACCCCGCTGACCAGACGCTCAGCTGTACCCCCTCTCGCACCAGGGTCAGCTGTACCCCCTCTAGCACCAGAGTCAGCTGTACCCCCTCTAGCACCAGGTTCAGCACACTCTCAAATGTTGTTTTTGCCATCATTGTAAGCCTGCCACACACACACTATACAATACATTTATTAAACATAAGATTGAATGTGAGTTTTTGTCATAAACCGGCTCGTGGGAAGTGAAAAAGAGCTCTTATAGGACCAGGGCACAAATAATAATATAATAATAATCAATAATTTTGCTCATTATTTAGCCATCTTACATATAACAACATTGTGAATAACTCACCACAGATTAATGAGAAGGGTGCATGTGCTTGAAAGGATGCACAGAACTCTGCCATGTTGGGTTGTATTGGAGAGAGTCTCTGTCTTAAATCATCTTCCACACACAGTCTGTGCCTGTATTTCGTTGTCATGCTAGTGAGGGCCGCGAATCCACTCTCACATAGGTATGTGGTTGCAAAGGGCATCAGTGTCTTAACGGCGCGATTTGCCAAGGCAGGATACTCTGAGCGCAACCCTATCTGTCAGTGGCTTCTGATTAAAGTCAATTTTCAAAGAACCGCTTGTTGCATTTTCGAAAAGGTTATCTTGTTAAGATATCGGTAAGTGGACTGGAGGCAGGGCATGAAAGGGATAACAAATCCAGTTGTGTGTGTCGTCCGTTTCTGGAAAGTACCTGCGTAATTGCGCACCCAACTTACTCAGGTGCTTCGCTATATCACATTTGACAGTGTGCGTAAGCTTGAGTTCATTTGCACACAAAAAATAATATAATGATGGAAAGACCTGTGTTTTCCTTGTTAATGCAGACAGAAAAGAGCTCCAACTTCTTAATCAAAGCCTCAATGTTGTCCCACACATTTAATATAGTTGCAGAGAGTCCATGTAATACTAGATTCAGATCATTCAGGTGAGAAAAAATATCACCCAGACAGATCGTGTGAGAAACTCATCATCATGCAAGCGGTCAGACAAGTGAAAATAATTGTCAGTAAAGAAAACTTTAAGCTCGTCTCTCAATTTAAAAAAACATGTCAATACCTTGCCCCTTCATAACCAGCGCACTTCTTTCTGTATGTTGTAAAAGTGTTACATGTCAATGTCATTTTATAGTGCAGAAAATATACAAGAGTTCAGGGACCTTGCTTTAACAAAGTTAACCATTTTCACTGTAGTGTCCAAAACTTCTTTCAAGCTGTCAGGCATTCCTCTGGCAGCAAGAGCCTCTCAGTGGAGGCTGCAGTGTACCCAAGTAGCGTCAGGAGCAACTGCTTGCATGCCCGTTACCACTCCACTATGTCTCCCTGTCATGGCTTTTGCACCATCAGAACAGATACCAACACATCTTTACCACCAAAGTCAATTTAAATTCACAAAGCTGTCCAGTACTTTAAAATATCCTCTCATGTTGTCCTGGTTTCCAGAAGAGGATGTCTTCCTTAATTGACCCCCCATAAACGTAACGGACATATACCAGGAGCTGTGGCAAGGACGCCACATCTGTTGACTCCTCCAGCTGTAATGCATATAATTCACTGGTTTGTATGCGAAGCAGTAATTGTTTCTAAACATCTCCTGCCATGTCACTGATGCGTCGTGAAACAGTGTTGTTTGATGAAGACTGTATAGTTTTTGGGGCCTTTTCCCTCAAGCATTGTCCTAATCATATTCGCGGCAGCAGGAAGACTTAAGTCCTCCACAATAGTATGGGGCTTGCCTGTCCTAGCCACTCGGTGGCTCACCATATAAGACTCTTCTAGCCCCTTCTTATTAATGGTATCTGTTGCTTTCATACATGTATTACTACTGGAAAGTCTCCTTCCAGACCCATATCAAACATCTCCAATCCAAAGTTAAATCTAGAATTGGCTTCCTATTTCGCAACAAAGCATCCTTCACTCATGCTGCCAAACATACCTTTGTAAAACTGACCATCCTACCAATCCTCGACTTTGGCGATGTCATTTACAAAATAGCCTCCAATACCCTACTCAACAAATTGGATGCAGTCTATCACAGTGTAATCCGTTTTGTCACCAAAGCCCCATATACTACCCACCATTGCGACCTGTACGCTCTCGTTGGCTGGCCCTCGCTTCATACTCGTCGCCAAACCCACTGGCTCCATGTCATCTACAAGACCCTGCTAGGTAAAGTCCCCCCTTATCTCAGCTCGCTGGTCACCATAGCATCTCCCACCTGTAGCACACGCTCCAGCAGGTATATCTCTCTAGTCACCCCCAAAACCAATTCTTTCTTTGGCCGCCTCTCGTTCCAGTTCTCTACTGCCAATGACTGGAACGAACTACAAAAATCTCTGAAACTGGAAACACTTATCTCCCTCATTAGCTTTAAGCACCAACTGTCAGAGCATCTTACAGATTACTGCACCTGTACATAGCCCACCTATAATTTAGCCCAAACAACTACCTCTTTCCCAACTGTATTTAATTAATTTATTTATTTTGCTCCTTTGCACCCCATTATTTGTATTTCTACTTTGCACATTCTTCCATTGCAAAACTACCATTCCAGTGTTTTACTTGCTATATTGTATTTACTTTGCCACCATGGCCTTTTTTTGCCTTTACCTCCCTTCTCACCTAATTTGCTCACATTGTATATAGACTTGTTTATACTGTATTATTGACTGTATGTTTGTTTTACTACATGTGTAACTCTGTGTCGTTGTATCTGTCGAACTGCTTTGCTTTATCTTGGCCAGGTCGCAATTGTAAATGAGAACTTGTTCTCAACTTGCCTACCTGGTTAAATAAAGGTGAAAAAAAAATATTTAAAAAATTTAAAAGTCGTCTTTATTCTTACTCAAAAAACACCTGTGGCTTATTTTTTAAATTGTCACGTTTTGTTTCTAAATGTCTGCGCAAGAGTGAAGGTTTCCCGCGAGAGAGTAACGGTTAATGTGGTTGGATGCTAATTATTTGACTAGGCTACCTGTATTTGACATTGTGTTGTTATTTCGCTGAACACTAGATGGTTTTAATTTAATTTCTGCCAGTGAAACAAGGCTACTCAGGCGAGAAAAAAACCTCACCCAAATGCATGTCACACCCTGACCTTAGAGATCCTTTTCATGTCTCTATTTGGTTTGGTCAGGGTGTGATTTGGGGTGGGTATTCTATGTTCTATTATTTGTATTTCTATGTTTGGCCGGATAGGGTTCTCAATCAGGGGCAGCTGTCTATCGTTGTCTCTGATTGAGAACCATACTTATGTAGCCCTTTTTCTCACCTGTCTTTGTGGGAGGTTGACTTTGTTTATGGCACATAGCCTTTAGTGTCACTGTTTGTTTTGTAGTGTTTATTGTTTTGTTCTGTTTGAAAATGTTCCATTTAAAAAAAGGTGAATCACATTTTTACTTGGCGTACAGTTTGGGAATACCTGGTAGAGCAATAAAAACAAAGAAGGCTATTAGAATACCTATTTGACCTATTTTATATAATGTGTGTCCCTCAGTTGTATGTCTTTGGAGTTTCCGCCTTGAAAATCACTTTCAGTATTACAAAGTTATACAAGGACCTTTTCCTCCAGTGGAAAACTAGGGAGGGGTTTATGTTAAAGAAAATGATTAGCTAATCAAATCTCATTCGTCATAGATTTCAGCATTCCATTGATAATTTGGTGGTTAAATCAAAAGTGTAACCTGTTTTTTAAATGAAGGGAAATAACATTGTGAGCAAAATGATGAATCATATCTCTTTAGTAAATTATTTTTAAAGGATTGATGACGTTAGATTTGAGCATTTGTGCATTCCATTTTAAAAAATCCTCATTTACCTAAAATGTATAATTGGTGTTACCAACATTATTGTTAGTACTCCTACTGGTGGTACAATGTTATCATAATGTTACAAATGATTTAAAGTAATTCAACGACCATATTAGTTGATTTAGAATGGGAAGATGTACTCAAACCCATTTAAATAAAAATACAAATCTAGAAAAATTCAGTATATTTTTTCCAAAATGCCACTGCAATTCAAGAATGACAACTGATTTTGTAGACGTATTCTACAAGAGCATCCTCACACAGGAAAATGGGCCCTTTTATCACAGGCGCAGTAAAAAATAGTTAGTTGGTGTTGAGGATGGAAACCCCATTCAAGGCAGGGAGTCCCAGCTGCTGCAATGTGCTCTGCTGGCCAGGGAGAGGAGAGGAGGGAGCACATGGCACAGGAAGGAGGCACCAGGTGGGCTGACTCTCCACCTGACACCTGAGAGTTAGTGGTTGAGGAGGAACAGCTGAGTACTGGGGGGCACCTCCTCTGTTTCCTACTCTACTGAACACACAGTCAGTCACACAGCAACTCTGTTAGGACCCCAGACACAACATGAGTCTCATTACTGAGAGGGAGAGTGGCTCAAGACCTCCCTCGCTGAGAAAGCCATCATTTCTCTTTCAAAAATATATACAAATATCAAGGCAAATTTGATCACAGTCCTCAGTATCCCGGGGAATTGAAACCAGATGAGATGGGCTGAACTGAAACAGCATCTCAGGCACTGCATTCCATTTCCCTCTCTGCCTTAAAAACACATCCTGCAGGGAAAATAGTCTGGAGTCACAGAGGGGGAACAGCAACCGTGATGGTTTGTTTTGAGGAACTAATAAACAGGTCATTTAAAACAGCCCCTGAACGTATAGCTTTTATTTCACGTAATCAAGCTATCCGTTCAGGGGGCTGTTTTAAGTGACTTGTTTATTTAACCCTGAGCTTCTGTGGAATATACAGGAGGAAATGGCATTATATGGAACAGTAGTTACAAGTGAAAGGAATGCAGGGAGGAAAAGGGAAGAGGGTTGGACTGAATCTAGTAGAATGACTTTGACTTGAATGTTTTGTTATACCCAAATCTACCCACATTCTGTCAAAGGACAATTTCACAAATGAAACGTGTTTGATATTTATATATTCATTCGGTCCCGAACATTCAAAATGTCAAAATAGGCAATAATGATACTGTACCACTCTAATAGTACTCTCTAATAGTACTCTAATAGCACAATAGGCATGTAATAATAATAATAATAATAATATATGCCATTTAGCAGACGCTTTTATCCAAAGCGACTTACAGTCATGTGTGCATACATTCTATGTATGGGTGGTCCCGGGGATCGAACCCACTACCCTGGCATTACAAGCGCCATGCTCTACCAACTGAGCTACATGTAATAAATGGTGGGGTCCTGAACTGTTTTGCCACTGTTGTTTGGCCCCACTTTTATCTAGAGGACAGGAGCCACTATTAGTGTCTGTGTGAAGCCCTGAGAGATCATCAATATCCTGCCAGCCAATAGCTCCGGACCTCATTACGCTCCAGCCCAGGAGCCTCATGCCCATTTCCCATTTTGCCGCAAGCAGTCACACTGGTAATGACAACTATAATTGCCCTGCTGCGGATGTTTCGTTCTGGCCTGCGAGGCCCCTGTGTCCTGGGTTATGATAGAATGGTGCAGCCATGTAAGAGTTTGCAAGTGGCTCCCTGCCATGCCGCTTCCTTTCACCTTTCTCCTCAGTGGTACACTCCTGCCATGCCGCTTCCTCTCACCTTTCTCCTCAGTGGTACACTCCTGCCACGCCGCTTCCTTTCACCTTTCTCCTCAGTGGTACACTCCTGCCACGCCGCTTCCTTTCACCTTTCTCCTCAGTGGTACACTCCTGCCACGCCGCTTCCTTTCACCTTTCTCCTCAGTGGTACACTCCTGCCACGCCGCTTCCTTTCACCTTTCTCCTCAGTGGTACACTCCTGCCACGCCGCTTCCTTTCACCTTTCTCCTCAGTGGTACACTCCTGCCACGCCGCTTCCTTTCACCTTTCTCCTCAGTGGTACACTCCTGCCATGCCGCTTCCTTTCACCTTTCTCCTCAGTGGTACACTCCTGCCATGCCGCTTCCTTTCACCTTTCTCCTCAGTGGTACACTCCTGCCATGCCGCTTCCTTTCACCTTTCTCCTCAGTGGTACACTCCTGCCATGCCGCTTCCTTTCACCTTTCTCCTCAGTGGTAAGTCGCTTTGGATAAAAGCGTCTGCTAAATGGCATATATTATATTATTATTATTACACTCCTGCCATGCCGCTTCCTTTCACCTTTCTCCTCAGTGGTACACTCCTGCCATGCCGCTTCCTTTCACCTTTCTCCTCAGTGGTACACTCCTGCCATGTCGCTTCCTTTCACCTTTCTCCTCAGTGGTAAGTCGCTTTGGATAAAAGCGTCTGCTAAATGGAATATATTATATTATTATTATTACACTCCTGCCACGCCGCTTCCTTTCACCTTTCTCCTCAGTGGTACACTCCTGCCACGCCGCTTCCTTTCACCTTTCTCCTCAGTGGTACACTCCTGCCACGCCGCTTCCTTTCACCTTTCTCCTCAGCGGTACACTCCTGCCACGCCGCTTCCTTTCACCTTTCTCCTCAGTGGTACACTCCTGCCACGCCGCTTCCTTTCACCTTTCTCCTCAGTGGTACACTCCTGCCACGCCGCTTCCTTTCACCTTTCTCCTCAGTGGTACACTCCTGCCACGCCGCTTCCTTTCACCTTTCTCCTCAGTGGTACACTCCTGCCACGCCGCTTCCTTTCACCTTTCTCCTCAGTGGTACACTCCTGCCACGCCGCTTCCTTTCACCTTTCTCCTCAGTGGTACACTCCTGCCACGCCGCTTCCTTTCACCTTTCTCCTCAGTGGTACACTCCTGCCATGCCGCTTCCTTTCACCTTTCTCCTCAGTGGTACACTCCTGCCATGCCGCTTCCTTTCACCTTTCTCCTCAGTGGTACACTCCTGCCATGCCGCTTCCTTTCACCTTTCTCCTCAGTGGTACACTCCTGCCATGCCGCTTCCTTTCACCTTTCTCCTCAGTGGTAAGTCACTTTGGATAAAAGCGTCTGCTAAATGGCATATATTATATTATTATTATTACACTCCTGCCATGCCGCTTCCTTTCACCTTTCTCCTCAGTGGTACACTCCTGCCATGCCGCTTCCTTTCACCTTTCTCCTCAGTGGTACACTCCTGCCATGTCGCTTCCTTTCACCTTTCTCCTCAGTGGTAAGTCGCTTTGGATAAAAGCGTCTGCTAAATGGAATATATTATATTATTATTATTACACTCCTGCCACGCCGCTTCCTTTCACCTTTCTCCTCAGTGGTACACTCCTGCCACGACGCTTCCTTTCACCTTTCTCCTCAGTGGTACACTCCTGCCACGCCGCTTCCTTTCACCTTTCTCCTCAGCGGTACACTCCTGCCACGCCGCTTCCTTTCACCTTTCTCCTCAGTGGTACACTCCTGCCACGCCGCTTCCTTTCACCTTTCTCCTCAGTGGTACACTCCTGCCACGCCGCTTCCTTTCACATTTCTCCTCAGTGGTACACTCCTGCCACGCCGCTTCCTTTCACCTTTCTCCTCAGTGGTACACTCCTGCCACGCCGCTTCCTTTCACCTTTCTCCTCAGTGGTACACTCCTGCCACGCCGCTTCCTTTCACCTTTCTCCTCAGTGGTACACTCCTGCCACGCCGCTTCCTTTCACCTTTCTCCTCAGTGGTACACTCCTGCCACGCCGCTTCCTTTCACCTTTCTCCTCAGTGGTACACTCCTGCCACGCCGCTTCCTTTCACCTTTCTCCTCAGTGGTACACTCCTGCCATGCCGCTTCCTTTCACCTTTCTCCTCAGTGGTACACTCCTGCCATGCCGCTTCCTTTCACCTTTCTCCTCAGTGGTACACTCCTGCCATGCCGCTTCCTTTCACCTTTCTCCTCAGTGGTACACTCCTGCCAAGCCGCTTCCTTTCACCTTTCTCCTCAGTGGTAAGTCACTTTGGATAAAAGCGTCTGCTAAATGGCATATATTATATTATTATTATTACACTCCTGCCATGCCGCTTCCTTTCACCTTTCTCCTCAGTGGTACACTCCTGCCATGCCGCTTCCTTTCACCTTTCTCCTCAGTGGTACACTCCTGCCATGCCGCTTCCTTTCACCTTTCTCCTCAGTGGTAAGTCGCTTTGGATAAAAGCGTCTGCTAAATGGCATATATTATATTATTATTATTACACTCCTGCCATGCCGCTTCCTTTCACCTTTCTCCTCAGTGGTACACTCCTGCCATGTCGCTTCCTTTCACCTTTCTCCTCAGTGGTAAGTCGCTTTGGATAAAAGCGTCTGCTAAATGGAATATATTATATTATTATTATTACACTCCTGCCACGCCGCTTCCTTTCACCTTTCTCCTCAGTGGTACACTCCTGCCACGCCGCTTCCTTTCACCTTTCTCCTCAGTGGTACACTCCTGCCACGCCGCTTCCTTTCACCTTTCTCCTCAGCGGTACACTCCTGCCACGCCGCTTCCTTTCACCTTTCTCCTCAGTGGTACACTCCTGCCACGCCGCTTCCTTTCACCTCAGTGGTACACTCCTGCCACGCCGCTTCCTTTCACCTTTCTCCTCAGTGGTACACTCCTGCCACGCCGCTTCCTTTCACCTTTCTCCTCAGTGGTACACTCCTGCCACGCCGCTTCCTTTCACCTTTCTCCTCAGTGGTACACTCCTGCCACGCCGCTTCCTTTCACCTTTCTCCTCAGTGGTACACTCCTGCCACGCCGCTTCCTTTCACCTTTCTCCTCAGTGGTACAATCCTGCCACGCCGCTTCCTTTCACCTTTCTCCTCAGTGGTACACTCCTGACATGCCGCTTCCTTTCACCTTTCTCCTCAGTGGTACACTCCTGCCATGCCGCTTCCTTTCACCTTTCTCCTCAGTGGTACACTCCTGCCATGCCGCTTCCTTTCACCTTTCTCCTCAGTGGTACACTCCTGCCATGCCGCTTCCTTTCACCTTTCTCCTCAGTGGTACACTCCTGCCATGCCGCTTCCTTTCACCTTTCTCCTCAGTGGTAAGTCGCTTTGGATAAAAGCGTCTGCTAAATGGCATATATTATATTATTATTATTACACTCCTGCCATGCCGCTTCCTTTCACCTTTCTCCTCAGTGGTACACTCCTGCCATGCCGCTTCCTTTCACCTTTCTCCTCAGTGGTACACTCCTGCCATGCCGCTTCCTTTCACCTTTCTCCTCAGTGGTAAGTCGCTTTGGATAAAAGCGTCTGCTAAATGGAATATATTATATTATTATTATTACACTCCTGCCACGCCGCTTCCTTTCACCTTTCTCCTCAGTGGTACACTCCTGCCACGCCGCTTCCTTTCACCTTTCTCCTCAGTGGTACACTCCTGCCACGCCGCTTCCTTTCACCTTTCTCCTCAGCGGTACACTCCTGCCACGCCGCTTCCTTTCACCTTTCTCCTCAGTGGTACACTCCTGCCACGCCGCTTCCTTTCACCTTTCTCCTCAGCGGTACACTCCTGCCACGCCGCTTCCTTTCACCTTTCTCCTCAGCGGTACACTCCTGCCACGCCGCTTCCTTTCACCTTTCTCCTCAGCGGTACACTCCTGCCACGCCGCTTCCTTTCACCTTTCTCCTCAGCGGTACACTCCTGCCACGCCGCTTCCTTTCACCTTTCTCCTCAGTGGTACACTCCTGCCACGCCGCTTCCTTTCACCTTTCTCCTCAGTGGTACACTCCTGCCACGCCGCTTCCTTTCACCTTTCTCCTCAGTGGTACACTCCTGCCACGCCGCTTCCTTTCACCTTTCTCCTCAGTGGTACACTCCTGCCACGCCGCTTCCTTTCACCTTTCTCCTCAGTGGTACACTCCTGCCACGCCGCTTCCTTTCACCTTTCTCCTCAGTGGTACACTCCTGCCATGCCGCTTCCTTTCACCTTTCTCCTCAGTGGTACACTCCTGCCATGCCGCTTCCTTTCACCTTTCTCCTCAGTGGTACACTCCTGCCATGCCGCTTCCTTTCACCTTTCTCCTCAGTGGTACACTCCTGCCATGCCGCTTCCTTTCACCTTTCTCCTCAGTGGTAAGTCGCTTTGGATAAAAGCGTCTGCTAAATGGCATATATTATATTATTATTATTACACTCCTGCCATGCCGCTTCCTTTCACCTTTCTCCTCAGTGGTACACTCCTGCCATGCCGCTTCCTTTCACCTTTCTCCTCAGTGGTACACTCCTGCCATGTCGCTTCCTTTCACCTTTCTCCTCAGTGGTAAGTCGCTTTGGATAAAAGCGTCTGCTAAATGGAATATATTATATTATTATTATTACACTCCTGCCACGCCGCTTCCTTTCACCTTTCTCCTCAGTGGTACACTCCTGCCATGTCGCTTCCTTTCACCTTTCTCCTCAGTGGTAAGTCGCTTTGGATAAAAGCGTCTGCTAAATGGAATATATTATATTATTATTATTACACTCCTGCCACGCCGCTTCCTTTCACCTTTCTCCTCAGTGGTACACTCCTGCCACGCCGCTTCCTTTCACCTTTCTCCTCAGTGGTACACTCCTGCCACGCCGCTTCCTTTCACCTTTCTCCTCAGCGGTACACTCCTGCCACGCCGCTTCCTTTCACCTTTCTCCTCAGTGGTACACTCCTGCCACGCCGCTTCCTTTCACCTTTCTCCTCAGTGGTACACTCCTGCCACGCCGCTTCCTTTCACCTTTCTCCTCAGTGGTACACTCCTGCCACGCCGCTTCCTTTCACCTTTCTCCTCAGCGGTACACTCCTGCCATGCCGCTTCCTTTCACCTTTCTCCTCAGTGGTACACTCCTGCCATGCCGCTTCCTTTCACCTTTCTCCTCAGTGGTACACTCCTGCCATGCCGCTTCCTTTCACCTTTCTCCTCAGTGGTACACTCCTGCCATGCCGCTTCCTTTCACCTTTCTCCTCAGTGGTACACTCCTGCCATGCCGCTTCCTTTCACCTTTCTCCTCAGTGGTACACTCCTGCCATGCCGCTTCCTTTCACCTTTCTCCTCAGTGGTACACTCCTGCCAAGCTGCTTCCTTTCACCTTTCTCCTCAGTGGTACACTCCTGCCACGCCGCTTCCTTTCACCTTTCTCCTCAGTGGTACACTCCTGCCATGCCGCTTCCTTTCACCTTTCTCCTCAGTGGTACACTCCTGCCACGCCGCTTCCTCTCACCTTTCTCCTCAGTGGTACACTCCTGCCACGCCGCTTCCTTTCACCTTTCTCCTCAGTGGTACACTCCTGCCACGCCGCTTCCTTTCACCTTTCTCCTCAGTGGTACACTCCTGCCACGCCGCTTCCTTTCACCTTTCTCCTCAGTGGTACACTCCTGCCACGCCGCTTCCTTTCACCTTTCTCCTCAGTGGTACACTCCTGCCACGCCGCTTCCTTTCACCTTTCTCCTCAGTGGTACACTCCTGCCATGCCGCTTCCTTTCACCTTTCTCCTCAGTGGTACACTCCTGCCACGCCGCTTCCTTTCACCTTTCTCCTCAGTTGTACACTCCTGCCACGCCGCTTCCTTTCACCTTTCTCCTCAGTGGTACACTCCTGCCATTCCGCTTCCTTTCACCTTTCTCCTCAGTGGTACACTCCTGCCATGCCGCTTCCTTTCACCTTTCTCCTCAGTGGTAAGTCGCTTTGGATAAAAGCGTCTGCTAAATGGCATATATTATTATTATTACACTCCTGCCATGCCGCTTCCTTTCACCTTTCTCCTCAGTGGTACACTCCTGCCATGCCGCTTCCTTTCACCTTTCTCCTCAGTGGTAAGTCGCTTTGGATAAAAGCGTCTGCTAAATGGCATATATTATATTATTATTATTACACTCCTGCCATGCCGCTTCCTTTCACCTTTCTCCTCAGTGGTACACTCCTGCCATGCCGCTTCCTTTCACCTTTCTCCTCAGTGGTACACTCCTGCCATGCCGCTTCCTTTCACCTTTCTCCTCAGTGGTAAGTCGCTTTGGATAAAAGCGTCTGCTAAATGGCATATATTATATTATTATTATTACACTCCTGCCACGCCGCTTCCTTTCACCTTTCTCCTCAGTGGTACACTCCTGCCATGCCGCTTCCTTTCACCTTTCTCCTCAGTGGTAAGTCGCTTTGGATAAAAGCGTCTGCTAAATGGCATATATTATATTATTATTATTACACTCCTGCCATGCCGCTTCCTTTCACCTTTCTCCTCAGTGGTACACTCCTGCCATGCCGCTTCCTTTCACCTTGCTCCTCAGTGGTACACTCCTGCCATGCCGCTTCCTTTCACCTTTCTCCTCAGTGGTACACTCCTGACATGCCGCTCCCTTTCACCTTGCTCCTCAGTGGTACACTCCTGCCACACCGCTTCCTTTCACCTTTCTCCTCAGTAGTACACTCCTGCCATGCCGCTTCCTTTCACCTTTCTCCTCAGTGGTACACTCCTGCCATGCCGCTTCCTTTCACCTTTCTCCTCAGTGGTACACTCCTGACATGCCGCTCCCTTTCACCTTGCTCCTCAGTGTTACACTCCTGCCACGCCGCTTCCTTTCACCTTTCTCCTCAGTGGTACACTCCTGCCATGCCGCTTCCTTTCACCTTTCTCCTCAGTGGTACACTCCTGCCATGCCGCTTCCTTTCACCTTTCTCCTCAGTGGTACACTCCTGCCAAGCTGCTTCCTTTCACCTTTCTCCTCAGTGGTACACTCCTGCCACGCCGCTTCCTTTCACCTTTCTCCTCAGTGGTACACTCCTGCCAAGCGGCTTCCTTTCACCTTCCTCCTCAGTGGTACACTCCTGCCACGCCGCTTCCTTTCACCTTTCTCCTCAGTGGTACACTCCTGCCATGCCGCTTCCTTTCACCTTTCTCCTCAGTGGTACACTCCTGCCATGCCGCTTCCTCTCACCTTTCTCCTCAGTGGTACACTCCTGCCACGCCGCTTCCTTTCACCTTTCTCCTCAGTGGTACACTCCTGCCACGCCGCTTCCTTTCACCTTTCTCCTCAGTGGTACACTCCTGCCACGCCGCTTCCTTTCACCTTTCTCCTCAGTGGTACACTCCTGCCACGCCGCTTCCTTTCACCTTTCTCCTCAGTGGTACACTCCTGCCACGCCGCTTCCTTTCACCTTTCTCCTCAGTGGTACACTCCTGCCATGCCGCTTCCTTTCACCTTTCTCCTCAGTGGTAAGTCGCTTTGGATAAAAGCGTCTGCTAAATGGCATATATTATATTATTATTATTACACTCCTGCCATGCCGCTTCCTTTCACCTTTCTCCTCAGTGGTACACTCCTGCCACGCCGCTTCCTTTCACCTTTCTCCTCAGTGGTACACTCCTGCCACGCCGCTTCCTTTCACCTTTCTCCTCAGTGGTACACTCCTGCCACGCCGCTTCCTTTCACCTTTCTCCTCAGTGGTACACTCCTGCCATGCCGCTTCCTTTCACCTTTCTCCTCAGTGGTAAGTCGCTTTGGATAAAAGCGTCTGCTAAATGGCATATATTATATTATTATTATTACACTCCTGCCATGCCGCTTCCTTTCACCTTTCTCCTCAGTGGTACACTCCTGCCATGCCGCTTCCTTTCACCTTTCTCCTCAGTGGTAAGTCGCTTTGGATAAAAGCGTCTGCTAAATGGCATATATTATATTATTATTATTACACTCCTGCCATGCCGCTTCCTTTCACCTTTCTCCTCAGTGGTACACTCCTGCCATGCCGCTTCCTTTCACCTTGCTCCTCAGTGGTACACTCCTGCCATAGTTTTCACCGGGTATTTCTGGGCCAGAGTTATGACTGGAACTACACTGTTCAAAGACTATGTTATGCATGTTCACATGACTTTCACTCTTCATAGTTGTGCAAATGTTCAGACCACCAATTCGATTTGCAAAGCATTTGACATAATCTAGAGCAAACGCTCAAGACTGCTGTAATAATTTAAAACAAATGAGAAGCGTTTGGTCATTATTGCATATATATCAGTACTGTTTATTTTACATTACAAATGTCAGGAGGAGTTAGAAAACCAGGCATGTTTTGGGATTCACCCATTTTATGTTCTCAGTGTTCAGAATCTGTCATTATTAAACAGCAATACGTAAAATATATATCTTCCTGTGGGAGAATAGATAGCAAGATAAATGATACCATAAATACATTAACAATATTATTTGTCGTCATCACAAAATAATACACAAAAGAAAAAAATGAATATATGGGTCGTTCCACTAAAAGAGTGCCTTTTGCATCCATTTGCTATTTTAAGTAAACATTGTGCACCGATATTACATTTTAAAATACTTTTATATTAAATGAATATAGACCACATGGAGAATTCTATAAATCACATTTTTCGATATGAATAAAGCCTTGCTACAGAGCCCAAATTGTGTATTTTGACATGTCCCTCCATGCACCTCTGTGACTTGTAATATTTTACCCCACTTAACCCTACAATTCTGTACGCTTTCACCATCATTGTAAAGCCCTAGTTATGAAGTTGCTTTGACAAAATAATTGATTTAATGTGATTAGTGAATCATTTACCTCTGCCCCTCATTTTAAGGTCATCCCTGTTATATTATCTTAACTCTCGTTTTAATATGGTGAAACTATGCCGTTTTTTAAAAGAAACATTTCATAGTCAAATCATAGTGTAAAAGCAGGTGAGCTGGCTCTACTCCTATTGGACATTTTCTGGTGTCTGTCGTGGAAAGTGAGGGGGTCGAGCACAACACGTCCACCCTGTTACCCATAGATAGACATACTAGAAATGTTAAAACAATGAAACATTTTTGGTGAAGCTTGCATTCAATTGCCACTCCCCGTTGCAAACAACAAGCTTCCATTCCCCAAGTCAAAACAGGATTCATGGCTGATTTAAGATTAAATGGTCAACTCTGTTACTTTATTCGGCATGTAATAGGCACTTTCTATTGTCTTTTTTATTTATTTTGAGATGGGAAAACTTTTATTAAGTTGAACATTTGCTCTTTATGACAGAATGTGAAAATGTGAAATCAAAAGTAATTTTTTTCAAAAGGCACCGAATTGGTGGGATGGCCCATATACTGTAACAATCCCTTCTAAAAACACCTCAGCCCAGAAGGTAGAGCTCAGAGAATCTACTTCCTTGTTGCTCTACGAATGGAGATTCATGGGATGTGCCGTCTGTCCAAAACCATTTCTGTGATTTAACATCATGTCTGTCTGTCTGTCTGTCTGACCGTGGTGAGGGTCTCTGGCACCCCACTGGGGACAGGCGGACATTCTCTCCACACAACTGCTCCTCCGACTTCCTCTCTCCTGCTGATCAGCCAGAGCCAGGAGGCCTCACACACTGTCTATAAATAACAGAGATGTACTGTATGTAGGTGTCGAAGCTTGTCTACGTGGGCAGAGGAAGGATGTGTTTGTGTGGGTGTGTTGTCGCGCAAGAGAGTGAATGTCAATATTTGTTTGTGTGTGACAGAAAAAACAAGAGAGAGATATAGAGAGTAGGAGAGAGAGGACTCAGTACATAGCGTCCTCGTACATGTCCGTCCGGAGGCAGAAGAGGATGCCTCCCCCTAGCATGAAGATGGTGCCTCCCCAGCCCAGTCCGTAGCCCCAGTTGAACTCATGGTAGGTCTGGAGGACAGTTCCATCAATGAACTTGATTGGGTACAGGACCAGTGCACAGGCCTGAAGGACCACTGAAAGAAAGGGGAGAAAACAGATAACATATTTACATCTTTCTGTGAGTTAACATTTTACAGTTGAGCAATTAGACAATGTACGTTTGTCTACTATCGCTGTATGCTGTGTGAGATGGTGAAAGGGAACATCACCAGACAGCCATCATCACTTCTGCTTGCCTGACAAGGCTCTTTGTTGTATGAATGAATGGCTACCTGTGTGCAGGTAGAGAACCACTGATGCCAAGGCTGCTGATGGGAAATTGGAGCTGTGTCCGAGTCAGAGAGGGGACAACATCCAGGGCCAGGAAAAAGGTGCTAGATCCATATCCCAACCCAACCCAGCCGTTACCCAGGGGGTCCATTAACCCTCCCCTCAGCGTCCACTACACTCTATAAACACGGTTCCTCCTCCACGGGTCCTATCACACTCTGTCTGCTCCTACCCTCAGAGGTCCAACAGCTGCTTATTACTGTAGCCTGCAGTCAACTACCAGGCACAACACACCCACCGGGCTCATTACTGTAGCCTGTAGTCAACTACCAGACACAACACACTCACCGGACTCATTACTGTAGCCTGCAGTCAACTACCAGGCACAACACACCCACCGGGCTCATTACTGTAGCCTGTAGTCAACTACCAGGCACAACACACACCGACTGTAGCCTGTAAGACACAACACACCCACCGGGCTCATTACTGTAGCCTGTAGTCAACTACCAGACACAACACACTCACCGGACTCATTACTGTAGCCTGCAGTCAACTACCAGGTACAACACACCCACCGGGCTCATTACTGTAGCCTGTAGTCAACTACCAGACACAACACACTCACCGGACTCATTACTGTAGCCTGCAGTCAACTACCAGGCACAACACACCCACCGGACTCATTACTGTTGCCTGTAGTCAACTACCAGGCACAACACACCCACCGGACTCATTACTGTTGCCTGTAGTCAACTACCAGGCACAACACACCCACCGGACTCATTACTGTTGCCTGTAGTCAACTACCAGGCACAACACACCCACCGGGCTCATTACTGGAGCCTGTAGTCAACTACCAGGCACAACACACCCACCGGGCTCATTACTGTAGCCTGTAGTCAACTACCAGACACAACACACCCACCGGGCTCATTACTGTAGCCTGTAGTCAACTACCAGACACAACACACTCACCGGACTCATTACTGTAGCCTGCAGTCAACTACCAGGTACAACACACCCACCGGGCTCATTACTGTAGCCTGCAGTCAACTACCAGGCACAACACACCCACCGGACTCATTACTGTTGCCTGTAGTCAACTACCAGGCACAACACACCCACCGGGCTCATTACTGGAGCCTGTAGTCAACTACCAGGCACAACACACCCACCGGGCTCATTACTGTAGTCTGTAGTCAACTACCAGGCACAACACACCCACCGGGCTCATTACTGTAGTCTGTAGTCAACTACCAGGCACAACACACCCACCGGACTCATTACTGTAGTCTGTAGTCAACTACCAGGCACAACACACCCACCGGGCTCATTACTGTAGTCTGTAGTCAACTACCAGGCACAACACACCCACCGGGCTCATTACTGTAGCCTGCAGTCAACTACCAGGTACAACACACCCACCGGGCTCATTACTGTAGCCTGCAGTCAACTACCAGGCACAACACACCCACCGGGCTCATTACTGTAGCCTGCAGTCAACTACCAGGCACAACACACCCACCGGGGCTCATTACTGTAGCCTGTAGTCAACTACCAGACACAACACACCCACCGGACTCATTACTGTTGCCTGTAGTCAACTACCAGGCACAACACACCCACCGGGCTCATTACTGGAGCCTGTAGTCAACTACCAGGCACAACACACCCACCGGGCTCATTACTGTAGCCTGTAGTCAACTACCAGGCACAACACACCCACCGGGGCTCATTACTGTAGTCTGTAGTCAACTACCAGACACAACACACCCACCGGGCTCATTACTGTAGCCTGTAGTCAACTACCAGGCACAACACACCCACCGGGGCTCATTACTGTAGCCTGTAGTCAACTACCAGGCACAACACACCCACCGGGCTCATTACTGTAGTCTGTAGTCAACTAATCAAATCAAATCAAATTTTATTGGTCACATACACATAATTAGCAGATGTTATTGAGGGTGTAGCGAAATGCTTGTGTTTCTAGCTCCAACAGTGCAGTAATGTCTAACAACTCACAACAATACACACAAATCTAAATGTAAAATAATGGAATTAAGAAATATATGTCGGAGTGGCATTGACTAAAATGCAGTACAATAGAAAACAGTATTTACATATGAAATTAGTAAAGCAGGATGTAAACAAAGTGCCCAGTGATTCCATGTCTATGTATATGGGACAGCAGCCTTTAAGGTACAGGGTTGAGTAACTGGGTGGTAGCCGGCTAGTGATGGTTATTTAACAGTCTGATGTCCTTGAGATAGAAGCTGTTTTTCCAGTATCTCGGTCCCAGCTTTGATGCACCTGTACTTGACCTCGCCTTCTGGATGATAGCAGATGGTGACCAGACAGTGGCTCAGGTGGTCGATGTCATTGATTATCTCTTTGGTCTTCCTGTGACATCAGGTGCTGTAGGTGTCCTGGAGGGCAAGCAGTGTGCCCCCGGTGATGCGTTGGGCAAAGTGCACCACCCTCTGGAGAGCCCTGTGGTTGTGGGCGGTGCAGTTGCAGTACCAGGTGGTGATATAGCACGACAGGATGCTCTCAATTGTGCATCTGTAAAAGTTTATGAGGTTCTTAGGGGCCAAGCCAAATTTCTTCAGCCTCCACACTGTCTGTGTGGGTGGACCATTTCAGTTTGTCAGCAATGTGTACGCCGAGGAACTTGAAGCTTTCTACTTTCTACACTGCGGTCCCGTTGATGTGAAGAAGGGCGAGCTCCCTCTGCTGTTTCCTAAAGTCCACGATCAGCCCCTTCATTTTGTTGACGTTGAGTGAGAGGTTATTTTCCTGGCACCACTCCACCAGAGCCCTCACCTCCTCCCTGTAGGCTGTCTTGCCATTGTTGGTAATCAGGCCTACTATGGTTGTGTAGTCTGAAACTTGATGACTTGATGAGTTGGAGGGGTGCAGTTGCCGTACCATGTGGTGATACAGCCCGACAGGATGCTCTCAATTGTGCATCTGTAAAACCTCCTGAGGTTGCACAGGGCGGAGTTCAGATCCAGGGCCCTGAGCTTGATGATGAGCTTGGAGGGTACTATGGTGTTGAAGGCTCAGCATTCTTACATAAGTATTCCTCTTGTCCAGATGGGACAGGGCAGTGTCCAGCGCAATGGTGATTGCATTGTATGTGGATCTATAAGCAAATTGAAGTGGGTCTCGGGCGACAGTTAAGGTAGAGGTGATATAATTTTTAACTAGCCTGTCAAAGCACTTCATGATGACAGAAGTGAGTGCTACGGGGTGATTGTCATTTAGTTCAGTTACCTTTGCTTTCGTGGGTACAGGAACAATTGTGGACATCTTGAAGCAAGTGGGGACAGCAGACTGGGATTGGAAGAAATTGAGTATGTCCGTAAACACTCCAGCCAACTGGTCAGCGCATGCCCTGAGGACGCAGCTAGGGATGCCGTCTGGGCCGGCAGCCTTGTGAAGGTCAACAAGCATAAAATGTCTTACTCACGTCGGCCACGGAGAACAAGAGCCAACAGTCCTTGGGAGTGGGCCGCGTCGATGGCACTGTGTGATTGCCTTGCTGAGGGAATAACTGCACTGTAAGTATTCAACCATATTCCCAGTCACCTTGCCATGGTTAAATACGATGGTTTGCGCTTTCAGTTTAGCGCAAATGCTGGCATCTATCCACGGTGTGTGGTTTGGGTAGGTTTTAATAGTCACAGTGGGAACAACATCCTCTATACACTTCCTGATGAACTCAGTCACCGGGTCAGTGTATACGTCAATGTATACGTTATTCTCAGAAGCTACCCAGAACATATCTCAGTCCACCTGATCAAAACAATCTTGAAGCATGGATTCCGATTGGTCAGATGAGCATTGAATAGACTTTAGCACGGGTACTTCCTGTTTGAGTTTCTGCCTATAGGAAGGGAGGAGCAAAATGGAGTTGTGATCTGATTTGCCCGAAGGGAGGGCAGGGGAGGGGCTTGTAGGCATATGTGAAGAGAGAATAGCAGTGGTTGAGTGTTTTCCCAGCGTGAGTACTAAAGTCAATGTGTTGATAGAACTTTGGTAGCGTTTTCTTCAAGTTCGCCTAGTTAAAATCACCAGCTACAATAAAATGCGGCCTCAGAATATGTGATTTCCAGTTTGCACAAAGTCCAGTGTAGTTTCATGAGGGTCGTCATGGTATCGGTTTGAGGGGGAATATACACAGCTGTAACTATAACCGAAGATAATTCTCTGGGGAGGTAATACGGTCAGCACTAGATTGTGAGGTTTCTGTACGTTATCACAATCACACCATGAGTGGATAATCATGAAACATACACCACCGCCCTACCAGGCACAACACACCCACCAGACTCATTATCGCAGGACAACACACTGGCCCATACTTCACCACACAGTAAACAAACAACATCCTGTATCCAATCTCTAGTTCTCTTGTAGCGTTCTAATGCATCCTCCTTCAGTTGACTCTGAGCAGTACTCTACCATATGTTATACTCTATGGTTGTGGCATAACATTCTTGGGCTTTATTGACCACAGCATAAATATAGGCTCATTGGCCCGTATTCACAAAGCAACTCAGACGAGTGCAGATCTAGGATCAGTTTTGCCTTTGAGGTCAAACTTTATAGGTTTACATGGACAGCAGGCACCTGATCCTAGATCAAAACTCCTACTCTCAGACGCTTTATGAATACAGGCCATTGTATTAAACAATTCTGGTCCAGTATTTTACACGCTGTACTGAAGTGTTTAGGTAAAGGCCTACAGATACTGGATCTTAATTTGACCAGTATTGTCGTAGCAAAATAATCCTATAGTCCATAATGTTGCTGGTTATGCTATTACATGGGAAAATTAGGCTACATGAAAAGTGCAATACGCTCACCTTTAAAACTATCAGCAAAAAAAAAAATTCTAATTACAACGAACCAAAATATAAATGCAACAATTATGTTACAGCTCATATAACGAAATCAGTAAATTGAAATAAATTCATTAGGCCCTAATCTTTGGATTCCACATGACTGGGAATATAGATATAAAGATATCTGTTGGTCACAGATATCTTTATAAAAAAGGTAGGGGTGTGGATCAGAAAACCAGTCAGTATCTGGTGTGACCACCATTTGCCTCATGCAGCGTGACACATCTCCTTCACATAGAGTTGATCAGGCTGTTGATTGTGGCCTGTTGAATGTTGTCCCACTCCTCTTCAACGGCAGTGCGAAGTTGCTGGATATTGGCAGGAACTGGAACACGCTGTCGTACACGTCAACCCAGAGCATCCCAAACATGCTCAATGGGTGACATGTCTGGTGAGTATGCAGGCCAGGGAAGAACTGGGACATTTTTTTGTTTCCAGGAATTGTGTACAGATCCTTGTGACATGGGGCCGTGCATTATCATGCTGGAACATGAGGTGATAGCGGCATATGAATGGCACAACAATGGGCCTCAGGATCTCGTCACGTTATCTCTGTGCATTCAAAGGGCCCTCGATAAAATGCAATTGTGATCATTGTCAGTAGCTTATGCCTGCCCATACCGTAACCCCACCCCAACCATGGGGCACTCTGTTCACAACACTGACAATAGCACACTGCTCGCCCACACAACACCACACACACTGTCTGCCATCGGACCGGTATAGCTGAAATCAGGATTAATCTGTGAAGATCACGCTTCTAAAGCGTGCCAGTGGCCATTGAAGGTGAGCATTTTCCCACTGAAGTCGGTTACGCCGCAGAACTGCAGTCAGGTCAAGACCCAGATGAGGACGACGAGCACTCAGATGAGCTTCCCTGAGACGGTTTCTGACAGTTTGTGCAGAAACTATTTGGTTGTGCAAACCCACAATTTCATCAGCTGTCCGGGAGGCTGGTCTCAGACGATCCCACAGGTGAAGAAGCCAGATGTGGAGGTCCTGGGTTGGCATGGTTACATGTTGTCAGCGGTTGTGAGGCCAGTTGGACCAAATTCTCTAAAAAGACGTTGGAGGCAGTTTATGGTAGAGAAATTAACATTCAATTCTCTGGCAACAGCTCTGGTGGACATTCCTGCAGTCAACATGCCAATAACACACTCCCTCAAAACCTGAGACATCTTGTGGCATTGTGTTTTATGACCATGCTGTTTTATCAGCTTCTTGATATGCCACACCTGTCAGGTGGATGGATTATCTTGGCAAAGAAGAAATGCTCACTATAACAGGGATGTAAAGAAATTTGTGAACAACATTTTAGTGAAATAAGCTTTTTGTACCTATGGGAAAATGTTGTGATCTTTTATTTCAGCTGATGAAACATGGGACCAACACAAATATATTTTTGTTCAGTGTACGATCTGACACCTGTACTATAACCAGCTCTATGTCGGCATAATACTGTCATATGATCCTAAACATCCATAGAAAAGTTCCACCAGTGTTTAGAGTTGTGTCCCACTGGACTGTATTGAGTTTGTAGTGGCAGAGTAAACAACACTGTTAAAGCTCCCAATTCACTGCTTCATTGACAACGTTTGACCTGACGAAGGTCCGTTTGGGATGGAAACGTTGTCAAAAAAGAGGTGAATTGGGAGCTTTAACAGTGTGCGGGCCTTCTTGTTCTTTAATAGTTATCTTTATTAGCCTATGTTTTTAAGGATGTGCGTATGAGTGTCTGTTCTGTACATCCTGTGGAATAGTCACCAGTGTTGGCCGATTGAACTTTGATCTAATAGCGCTACAACAAAGTTATGATTCACTTTGGCTCCCTTTGGTCACATTGTGTAAACTCATCCCTCATCACATTCCTCACATTCTGAGTCAACGCATTCTTAATAAATCCTTTTAAGAGCTTGAAGCTGTCAGTGTGTGTGTGTGTGTGTACATGTCTGCTTACACATGTGTGTGTTCTTCCTACTTTTAGAGTCAAACAGTAGGGCGCCTAGTTAAAAGAGAGAAATACCACACTGTGGGCCCTCTACACATTTTAACTACTGTTCCTTATTGGGCCCTCTACACATTTTAACTACTGTTCCTTGTGTGTGTGTGTATACGTGTGTGTGTGTGTATACGTGTGTGTGTGTGTGTGTGTGTATATACGTATGTGTGTATATGTGTGAGTACTGGACTCAGTAAATTACACAATGTCCTTGCTCTGAGACCACCTATTTCCTTCCTGCTGTACAAGGCGGCGGGGCCTGGAGGAGAGGAGGAGATGGAGAGGGGGGTAGGCTGAGCCAAGGAACATGACTCTGTTGAGGGAGGCCAGACTGAAGCGGCTGGGCTGGGGCTGTACCTCTGGCCAGCAGTTAGGCACAACACTATTGACTCCAAGTCTTTCTCTGACTAGGGGAAAGGCTGGGAAATGTACCACACTCTCCCTTTCCCTCGCTTCCCCTCCCTCTCCTCCCGTGACTGAGGGCTCTCTCACCCTCTCCTCCCGTGACTGAGGGCTCTCTCCCTCTCCCCCCTCTCCTGTGACTGCTGGCTCTCTCCCTCCCTCTCTCCTGTGACTGCTGGCTCTCTCCCTCCCTCTCTCCTGTGACTGCTGGCTCTCTCCCTCCCTCTCTCCTGTGACTGCTGGCTCTCTCCCTCCCTCTCTCCTGTGAATTATGGCTCTCTCCCTCCCTCTCTCCTGTGACTGCTGGCTCTCTCCCTCCCTCTCTCCTGTGACTGCTGGCTATCTCCCTCCCTCTCTCCTGTGACTGCTGGCTCTCTCCCTCCCTCTCTCCTGTGACTGCTGGCTCTCTCCCTCCCTCTCTCCTGTGACTGCTGGCTCTCTCCCCCCTCTCTCCTGTGACTGCTGGCTCTCTCCCTCCCCCTCTCCTGTGACTGCTGGCTCTCTCCCTCCCTCTCTCCTGTGAATGCTGGCTCTCTCCCTCCCTCTCTCCTGTGACTGCTGTCTCTCTCCCTCCCTCTCCACCCCTCTCTCCCATGACTGAGGGCTCTCTCCCTCTCCACCCCTCTCTCCCATGACTGTTGGCTCTCTCCATCCCTCTCTCCCATGACTGCTGGCTCTCTCCCTCCCATGACTGCTGGCTCTCTCCCCCCTCTCCAGTGACTGCTGGCTCTCTCACTCCCTCTCTCCCATGACTGCTGGCTCTCTCCCTCTCCACCCCTCTCTCCCGTGACTGCTGGCTCTCTCCCTCCCTCTCTCCCATGACTGCTGGCTCTCTCCCTCTCCCCCCCTCTCTCCCATGACTGAGGGCTCTCTCCCTCTCCACCCCTCTCTCCCATGACTGCTGGCTCTCTCCCTCTCCACCCCTCTCTCCCATGACTGCTGGCTCTCTCCCTCTCCACCCCTCTCTCCCATGACTGCTGGCTCTCTCCCTCTCCCCCATGACTGAGTGCTCTCTCCCTCTCCACCCCTCTCTCCCATGACTGCTGGCTCTCTCCCTCTCCACCCCTCTCTCCCATGACTGCTGGCTCTCTCCCTCTCTCCCCTCTCCCGTGACTGCTGGCTCTCTCCCTCCCTCTCTCCCATGACTGCTGGCTCTCTCCCTCCCATGACTGGTGGCTCTCTCCCTCTCTCCCCTCTCCAGTGACTGCTGGCTCTCTCCCTCCCTCTCTCCCATGACTGCTGGCTCTCTCCCTCTCCACCCCTCTCTCCCATGACTGCTGGCTCTCTCCCTCCCTCTCTCCCATGACTGCTGGCTCTCTCCCTCCCTCTCTCCCATGACTGCTGGCTCTCTCCCTCTCCCCCCTCTCTCCCATGACTGAGGGCTCTCTCCCTCTCCCCCCTCTTTCCCATGACTGAGGGCTCTCTCCCTCTCCACCCCTCTCACCCATGACTGAGGGCTCTCATCCTCTTCCCCCTCTTTCCCATGACTGAGGGCTCTCTCCCTCTCCCCCTCTCTCCCATGACTGAGGGCTCTCATCCTCTCCCCCCCTCTTTCCCATGACTGAGGGCTCTCTCCCTCTCCACCCCTCTTTCCCATGACTGAGGGCTCTCATCCTCTCCCCCTCTCTCCCATGACTGCTGGCTCTCTCCCTCTCCCCCTCTCTCCCATGACTGAGGGCTCTCTCCCTATCCCCCTCTTTCCCCATGACTGAGGGCTCTCTCCCTCTCCACCCCTCTCACCCATGACTGAGGGCTCTCATCCTCTTCCCCCTCTTTCCCATGACTGAGGGCTCTCTCCCTCTCCCCCCCTGTCTCCCATGACTGAGGGCTCTCACCCTCTCCACCCCTCTCTCCCGTGACTGCTGGCTCTCTCCCTCCCTCTCTCCCATGATTGCTGGCTCTCTCCCTCTCCACCCCTCTCTCCCGTGACTGCTGTCTCTCTCCCCCCCTCTCCCCCATGACTGAGGGCTCTCTCCCTCTCACCCCCTCTCTCCCATGACTGCTGGCTCTCTCCCTCCCTCTCTCCTGTGACTGCTGGCTCTCTCCCTCCCTCTCTCCTGTGACTGCTGGCTCTCTCCCTCCCTCTCTCCTGTGACTGCTGGCTCTCTCCCTCCCTCTCTCCTGTGACTACTGGCTCTCTCCCTCCCTCTCTCCTGTGACTGCTGGCTCTCTCCCTCCCTCTCTCCTGTGACTGCTGGCTCTCTCTCTCCCTCTCTCCTGTGACTGCTGGCTCTCTCCCTCCCTCTCTCCTGTGACTGCTGGCTCTCTCCCTCCCTCTCTCCTGTGACTGCTGGCTCTCTCCCTCCCCTCTCCTTTGACTGCTGGCTCTCTCCCTCCCCCTCTCCTGTGACTGCTGGCTCTCTCCCTCCCTCTCTCCTGTGACTGCTGGCTCTCTCCCTCCTTCTCTCCTGTGACTGCTGTCTCTCTCCCTCCCTCTCCACCCCTCTCTCCCATGACTGAGGGCTCTCTCCCTCTCCACCCCTCTCTCCCATGACTGAGGGCTCTCTCCCTCTCCACCCCTCTCTCCCATGACTGCTGGCTCTCTCCATCCCTCTCTCCCATGACTGCTGGCTCTCTCCCTCCCATGACTGCTGGCTCTCTCCCCCCTCTCCAGTGACTGCTGGCTCTCTCACTCCCTCTCTCCCATGACTGCTGGCTCTCTCCCTCTCCACCCCTCTCCCATGACTGCTGGCTCTCTCCCTCCCTCTCTCCCATGACTGCTGGCTCTCTCCCTCTCCACCCCTCTCTCCCGTGACTGCTGGCTCTCTCCCTCCCTCTCTCCCTCCCCCCCCTCTCTCCCATGACTGAGGGCTCTCTCCCTCTCCACCCCTCTCTCCCATGACTGCTGGCTCTCTCCCTCTCCACCCCTCTCTCCCATGACTGCTGGCTCTCTCCCTCTCCCCCATGACTGAGGGCTCTCTCCCTCTCCACCCCTCTCTCCCATGACTGCTGGCTCTCTCCCTCTCCACCCCTCTCTCCCATGACTGCTGGCTCTCTCCCTCTCCCCCATGACTGAGTGCTCTCTCCCTCTCCACCCCTCTCTCCCATGACTGCTGGCTCTCTCCCTCTCCACCCCTCTCTCCCATGACTGCTGGCTCTCTCCCTCTCCCCCCTCTCCCGTGACTGCTGGCTCTCTCCCTCCCTCTCTCCCATCACTGCTGGCTCTCTCCCTCCCATGACTGCTGGCTCTCTCCCTCTCTCCCCTCTCCAGTGACTGCTGGCTCTCTCCCTCCTCTCTCCCATGACTGCTGGCTCTCTCCCTCTCCACCCCTCTTTCCCATGACTGCTGGCTCTCTCCCTCCCTCTCTCCCATGACTGCTGGCTCTCTCCCTCCCTCTCTCCCATGACTGCTGGCTCTCTCCCTCTCCCCCCCTCTCTCCCATGACTGAGGGCTCTCTCCCTCTCCCCCCTCTTTCCCATGACTGAGGGCTCTCTCCCTCTCCACCCCTCTCACCCATGACTGAGGGCTCTCATCCTCTTCCCCCTCTTTCCCATGACTGAGGGCTCTCTCCCTCTCCCCCTCTCTCCCATGACTGAGGGCTCTCATCCTCTCCCCCTCTTTCCCATGACTGAGGGCTCTCTCCCTCTCCACCCCTCTTTCCCATGACTGAGGGCTCTCATCCTCTCCCCCTCTCTCCCATGACTGCTGGCTCTCTCCCTCTCCCCCTCTCTCCCATGACTGAGGGCTCTCTCCCTATCCCCCTCTTTCCCATGACTGAGGGCTCTCTCCCTCTCCACCCCTCTCACCCATGACTGAGGGCTCTCATCCTCTTCCCCCTCTTTCCCCATGACTGAGGGCTCTCTCCCTCCCCCCCTGTCTCCCATGACTGAGGGCTCTCACCCTCTCCACCCCTCTCTCCCGTGACTGCTGGCTCTCTCCCTCCCTCTCTCCCATGATTGCTGGCTCTCTCCCTCTCCACCCCTCTCTCCCGTGACTGCTGTCTCTCTCCCCCTCTCCCCCATGACTGAGGGCTCTCTCCCTCTCACCCCCTCTCCCCATGACTGCTGGCTCTCTCCCTCCCTCTCTCCCATGACTGCTGGCTCTCTCCCTCCCTCTCTCCTGTGACTGCTGGCTCTCTCCCTCCCTCTCTCCTGTGACTGCTGGCTCTCTCCCTCCCTCTCTCCTGTGACTGCTGGCTCTCTCCCTCCCTCTCTCCTGTGACTACTGGCTCTCTCCCTCCCTCTCTCCTGTGACTGCTGGCTCTCTCCCTCCCTCTCTCCTGTGACTGCTGGCTCTCTCCCTCCCTCTCTCCTGTGACTGCTGGCTCTCTCCCTCCCTCTCTCCTGTGACTGCTGGCTCTCTCCCTCCCTCTCTCCTGTGACTGCTGGCTCTCTCCCTCCCTCTCTCCTGTGACTGCTGGCTCTCTCCCTCCCCCTCTCCTGTGACTGCTGGCTCTCTCCCTCCCCCTCTCCTGTGACTGCTGGCTCTCTCCCTCCCTCTCTCCTGTGACTGCTGGCTCTCTCCCTCCTTCTCTCCTGTGACTGCTGTCTCTCTCCCTCCCTCTCCACCCCTCTCTCCCATGACTGAGGGCTCTCTCCCTCTCCACCCCTCTCTCCCATGACTGAGGGCTCTCTCCCTCTCCACCCCTCTCTCCCATCACTGCTGGCTCTCTCCATCCCTCTCTCCCATGACTGCTGGCTCTCTCCCTCCCATGACTGCTGGCTCTCTCCCCCCTCTCCAGTGACTGCTGGCTCTCTCACTCCCTCTCTCCCATGACTGCTGGCTCTCTCCCTCTCCACCCCTCTCCCATGACTGCTGGCTCTCTCCCTCCCTCTCTCCCATGACTGCTGGCTCTCTCCCTCTCCACCCCTATCTCCCGTGACTGCTGGCTCTCTCCCTCCCTCCCCCCCCCTCTCTCCCATGACTGAGGGCTCTCTCCCTCTCCACCCCTCTCTCCCATGACTGCTGGCTCTCTCCCTCTCCACCCCTCTCTCCCATGACTGCTGGCTCTCTCCCTCTCCCCCATGACTGAGGGCTCTCTCCCTCTCCACCCCTCTCTCCCATGACTGCTGGCTCTCTCCCTCTCCACCCCTCTCTCCCATGACTGCTGGCTCTCTCCCTCTCCCCCATGACTGAGTGCTCTCTCCCTCTCCACCCCTCTCTCCCATGACTGCTGGCTCTCTCCCTCTCCACCCCTCTCTCCCATGACTGCTGGCTCTCTCCCTCTCCCCCCCTCTCTCCCGTGACTGCTGGCTCTCTCCCTCCCTCTCTCCCATGACTGCTGGCTCTCTCCTCCCATGACTGCTGGCTCTCTCCCTCTCCCCCTCTCCAGTGACTGCTGGCTCTCTCCCTCCCCTCTCCCATGACTGCTGGCTCTCTCCCTCTCCACCCCTCTCTCCCATGACTGCTGGCTCTCTCCCTCCCTCTCTCCCATGACTGCTGGCTCTCTCCCTCAATCTCTCTCCCATGACTGCTGGCTCTCTCCCTCTCCCCCCTCTCCCATGACTGCTGGCTCTCTCCCTCTCCCTCCCTCTCTCCCATGACTGCTGGCTCTCTCCCTCTCCCCCCTTTCTCCCATGACTGCTGGCTCTCTCCCTCCCTCTCTCCCATGACTGCTGGCTCTCTCCTTCCCTCTCTCCCATGACTGCTGGCTCTCTCCCTCTCCCCCCTCTCTCCCGTGACTGAGGGCTCTCTCCCTCTCCCCCTCTTTCCCATGACTGAGGGCTCTCTCCCTCTCCACCCCTCTCTCCCATGACTGAGGGCTCTCATCCTCTCCCCCCTCTTTCCCATGACTGAGGGCTCTCTCCCTCTCCCCCTCTTTCCCATGACTGAGGGCTCTCATCCTCTCCCCCTCTTTCCCTTGACTGAGGGCTCTCTCCCTCTCCCCCCTCTCTCCCATGACTGAGGGCTCTCTCCCTCTCCACCCCTCTCTCCCGTGACTGCTGGCTCTCTCCCTCCCTCTCTCCCATGATTGCTGGCTCTCTCCCTCTCCACCCCTCTCTCCCGTGACTGCTGGCTCTCTCCCCCCTCTCCCCCATGACTGAGGGCTCTCATCCTCTCCCCCCTCTCTCCCATGACTGCTGGCTCTCTCCCTCTCCCCCTCTCTCCCATGACTGAGGGCTCTCTCCCTCTCCCCCTCTTTCCCATGACTGAGGGCTCTCATCCTCTTCCCCCTCTTTCCCATGACTGAGGGCTCTCTCCCTCTCCCCCTCTCTCCCATGACTGAGGGCTCTCACCCTCTCCACCCCTCTCTCCCGTGACTGCTGGCTCTCTCCCTCCCTCTCTCCCATGATTGCTGGCTTTCTCCCTCTCCACCCCTCTCTCCCATGACTGCTGTCTCTCTCCCCCTCTCCCCCATGACTGAGGGCTCTCTCCCTCTCACCCCCTCTCTCCCATGACTGCTGGCTCTCTCCCTCCCTCTCTCCCATGACTGCTGGCTCTCTCCCTCCCTCTCTCCTGTGACTGCTGGCTCTCTCCCTCCCTCTCTCCTGTGACTGCTGGCTCTCTCCCTCCCTCTCTCCTGTGACTGCTGGCTCTCTCCCTCCCTCTCTCCTGTGACTACTGGCTCTCTCCCCCTCTCTCCTGTGACTGCTGGCTCTCTCCCTCCCTCTCTCCTGTGACTGCTGGCTCTCTCCCTCCCTCTCTCCTGTGACTGCTGGCTCTCTCCCTCCCTCTCTCCTGTGACTGCTGGCTCTCTCCCTCCCTCTCTCCTGTGACTGCTGGCTCTCTCCCTCCCTCTCTCCTGTGACTGCTGGCTCTCTCCCTCCTTCTCTCCTGTGACTGCTGTCTCTCTCCCTCCCTCTCCACCCCTCTCTCCCATGACTGAGGGCTCTCTCCCTCTCCACCCCTCTCTCCCATGACTGAGGGCTCTCTCCCTCTCCACCCCTCTCTCCCATGATTGCTGGCTCTCTCCATCCCTCTCTCCCATGACTGCTGGCTCTCTCCCTCCCATGACTGCTGGCTCTCTCTCCCCTCTCCAGTGACTGCTGGCTCTCTCACTCCCTCTCTCCCATGACTGCTGGCTCTCTCCCTCCCTCTCTCCCATGACTGCTGGCTCTCTCCCTCTCCACCCCTCTCTCCCGTGACTGCTGGCTCTCTCCCTCCCTCTCTCTCTCCCTCCCCCCCCTCTCTCCCATGACTGAGGGCTCTCTCCCTCTCCACCCCTCTCTCCCATGACTGCTGGCTCTCTCCCTCTCCACCCCTCTCTCCCATGACTGCTGGCTCTCTCCCTCTCCCCCATGACTGAGGGCTCTCTCCCTCTCCACCCCTCTCTCCCATGACTGCTGGCTCTCTCCCTCTCCACCCCTCTCTCCCATGACTGCTGGCTCTCTCCCTCTCCCCCATGACTGAGTGCTCTCTCCCTCTCCACCCCTCTCTCCCATGACTGCTGGCTCTCTCCCTCTCCACCCCTCTCTCCCATGACTGCTGGCTCTCTCCCTCTCCCCCCTCTCCCGTGACTGCTGGCTCTCTCCATCCCTCTCTCCCATGACTGCTGGCTCTCTCCCTCCCATGACTGCTGGCTCTCTCCCTCTCTCCCCTCTCCAGTGACTGCTGGCTCTCTCCCTCCCTCTCTCCCATGACTGCTGGCTCTCTCCCTCTCCACCCCTCTCTCCCATGACTGCTGGCTCTCTCCCTCTCCACCCCTCTCTCCCATGACTGCTGGCTCTCTCCCTCCCTCTCTCCCATGACTGCTGGCTCTCTCCCTCCCTCTCTCCCATGACTGCTGGCTCTCTCCCTCTCCCCCCCTCTCCCATGACTGCTGGCTCTCTCCCTCTCCCTCCCTCTCTCCCATGACTGCTGGCTCTCTCCCTCTCCCCCTTTCTCCCATGACTGCTGGCTCTCTCCCTCCCTCTCTCCCATGACTGCTGGCTCTCTCCTTCCCTCTCTCCCATGACTGCTGGCTCTCTCCCTCTCCCCCTCTCCCCGTGACTGAGGGCTCTCTCCCTCTCCCCCTTTTCCCATGACTGAGGGCTCTCTCCCTCTCCACCCCTCTCTCCCATGACTGAGGGCTCTCATCCTCTCCCCCTCTTTCCCATGACTGAGGGCTCTCTCCCTCTCCACCCCTCTCTCCCATGACTGAGGGCTCTCATCCTCTCCCCCTCTCTCCCATGACTGCTGGCTCTCTCCCTCTCCCCCTCTCTCCCATGACTGAGGGCTCTCTCCCTCTCCCCCTCTTTCCCATGACTGAGGGCTCTCATCCTCTCCCCCTCTTTCCCTTGACTGAGGGCTCTCTCCCTCTCCCCCTCTCTCCCATGACTGAGGGCTCTCTCCCTCTCCACCCCTCTCTCCCGTGACTGCTGGCTCTCTCCCTCCCTCTCTCCCATGATTGCTGGCTCTCTCCCTCTCCACCCCTCTCTCCCGTGACTGCTGGCTCTCTCCCCCTCTCCCCCATGACTGAGGGCTCTCTCCCTCTCCACCCCTCTGCCCCATGACTGAGGGCTCTCTCCCTCTCCACCCCTCTCTCCCATGACCGAGGGCTCTCTCCCTCTCCACCCCTCTCTCCCATGACAGAGGTATCTTTCCCCCACACCCACTCATCTCTCCCATGACTGAGGGCTCTCTCCCTCTCCCCCCCTCTCTCCCATGACTGAGGGCTCTCTCCCTCTCCACCCCTCTCTCCCATGACTGAGGGCTCTCTCCCTCTGCCCCCTCTCTCCCATGACTGAGGGCTCTCTCCCTCTCCCCCCTCTCTCCCATGACTGAGGGCTCTCATCCTCTCCCCCTCTCTCCCATGACTGAGGGCTCTCTCCCTCTCCACCCCTCTCTCCCGTGACTGCTGGCTCTCTCCCTCCCTCTCTCCCATGATTGCTGGCTCTCTCCCTCTCCACCCCTCTCTCCTGTGACTGCTGGCTCTCTCCCCCTCTCCCCCATGACTGAGGGCTCTCTCCCTCTCCACCCCTCTCTCCCATGACTGAGCGCTCTCTCCCTCTCCCCCCTCTCTCCCATGACAGAGGTATCTTTCCCCCACACCCACTCATCTCTCCCATGATGGAGGGCTCTCTCCCTCTCCCCTCCTCTCTCTCCCATGACTGAGTGCTCTCTCCCACTCCACCCCTCTCTCCCGTGACTGCTGGCTCTCTCCCTCCCTCTCTCCCATGATTGCTGGCTCTCTCCCTCCCTCTCTCCCATGATTGCTGGCTCTCTCCCTCTCCACCCCTCTCTCCCGTGACTGCTGGCTCTCTCCCCCCTCTCCCCCATGACTGAGGGCTCTCTCCCTCTCCACCCCTCTCTCCCATGACTGAGTGCTCTCTCCCTCTCCCCCCTCTCTCCCATGACAGAGGTATCTTTCCCCCACACCCACTGATCTCTCCCATGATGGAGGGCTCTCTCCCTCTCCCCGCGACGGAGCCCCCCATCCTGTGACTAAGGGCTCTCTTCCCCTCCTTCTTCCCCCTCCCTCCTGTGACTGGGGGCTTTCCTGCCATAAGGAGACCTTTATCCTCACCAGGCCTGAAAGCACTGCCTCTTACACATTTCTCAGCAAATGACAAACAGCGGAAGCCTCAGACATCATATCTACCCCACTACATACTGTTCCTACAGTACTGCAGGCTTTCATGCTGTTTAGGGTTTTCCAAGAGCGAGCTTTAGGTAACCGGGTGATGGAACCAATGGTTGGCTGTATCCATCCTTACACCTGTCTCCCAAATGGACTTGCAGAACACTTCCCAAACAGAAAACGTAGAAAAGATATGTGTTGAGGCCTAAGAAGAGAAAGTGCAGGGAGTGGGAGAAAGGTATTTGTTAGCATTCGACATAAATGGCATAGCAGGGTGCATGTCTGTTATTAGAAACAGGTTTTATATTGGGGAAAGTTGTACTGAGCACCACCCAAGTAAGGCTGTGGTCTCTGCTTCATCGTTGCTTTCAAACCTGTTTTAATATTGCCTTCATCGTTGCTTTCAAGTCTGTTTTAATATTGCTTTCTTATATTTTAACCTTCATTTAACTAGGCAAGTCAGCTCAGAACAAATTCTTACTTTGAAATGAAGGCCTACCCCCGGCCAAACCCTAACCCGGACGACGCTAGGCAAATTGTGCGCCATCCTATGGGACTCGCAATCACAGCCGGTTGTGATACAGCCTGGAATTTAACCAGGGTCTGTAGTGACGCCTCTAGCACAGAGATGCAATGCCTAAACCACTGCTCCACTCGGGAGCCTTGGCCTACTATGCTTGTCCCCTCTGGGAATGTTTTATATGGTGATGTATTGGTTGTAATATGCCGCTGTTAATTTGCAACAGTACAGTTCACACAAGACAAACACAAAGTATTGTGAAATTCGTTTTTTGAGTTGAGTTCTGCTCTGCACTGTCATTCCAGGACTATTTATTGTGTTTCACTGAGCCAGAAAAGTAAAAGGACCAGAGCAGACAGAAAGAGTGAGTGAGTGAGTGAGTGAGTGAGTGAGTGAGTGAGTGAGTGAGTGAGTGAGTGAGTGAGTGAGTGAGTGAGTGAGTGAGTGAGTGAGTGAGTGAGAGAGAGAGAGAGAGAGAGAGAGTACAGACAAAACAGAGAGAGAGAGCAGACAAAGCAGAGAGAGAGAGAGAGAGAGCAGACAAAGCAGAGAGAGAGAGAGAGAGCAGACAAAGCAGAGAGAGAGAGAGAGAGCAGACAAAGCAGAGAGAGAGAGAGAGAGCAGACAAAGCAGAGAGAGAGAGAGAGAGCAGACAAAGCAGAGAGAAGAGAGAGAGCAGACAAAGCAGAGAGAGAGAGAGAGCAGACAAAGCAGAGAGAGAGAGAGAGAGAGCAGACAAAGCAGAGAGAGAGAGAGAGAGCAGACAAAGCAGAGAGAAAGAGAGAGAGAGCAGACAAAGCAGAGAGAAGAGAGCAGACAAAGCAGAGAGAGAGAGAGAGAGCAGACAAAGCAGAGAGAAAGAGAGAGAGAGCAGACAAAGCAGAGAGAAAGAGAGAGAGAGCAGACAAAGCAGAGAGAGAGAGAGAGAGCAGACAAAGCAGAGAGAAAGAGAGAGAGAGCAGACAAAGCAGAGAGAGAGAGAGAGAGCAGACAAAGCAGAGAGAAAGAGAGAGAGAGCAGACAAAGCAGAGAGAAAGAGAGAGAGAGCAGACAAAGCAGAGAGAGAGAGAGAGAGAGAGCAGACAAAGCAGAGAGAAAGAGAGAGAGAGCAGACAAAGCAGAGAGAAAGAGAGAGAGAGCAGACAAAGCAGAGAGAGAGAGAGAGAGCAGACAAAGCAGAGAGAAGAGAGAGAGAGAGCAGACAAAGCAGAGAGAGAGAGAGAGCAGACAAAGCAGAGAGAAAGAGAGAGCAGACAAAGCAGAGAGAAAGAGAGAGCAGACAAAGCAGAGAGAAAGAGAGAGCAGACAAAGCAGAGAGAGAGAGAGAGAGCAGACAAAGCAGAGAGAGAGAGAGAGAGAGCAGACAAAGCAGAGAGAAAGAGAGAGAGAGCAGACAAAGCAGAGAGAAGAGAGCAGACAAAGCAGAGAGAAAGAGAGAGCAGACAAAGCAGAGAGAGAGAGAGAGCAGACAAAGCGGAGAGAGAGAGAGAACAGACAAAGCGGAGAGAAGAGAGCAGACAAAGCAGAGAGAAAGAGAGAGAGCAGACAAAGCAGAGAGAGAGAGAGAGCAGACAAAGCGGAGAGAGAGAGAACAGACAAAGCAGAGAGAGAGAGAGAGAGCAGACAAAGCAGAGAGAGAGAGAGCAGACAAAGCAGAGAGAGAGAGAGAGCAGACAAAGCAGAGAGAGCAGACAAAGCAGAGAGAAAGAGAGAGCAGACAAAGCAGAGAGAGAGAGAGAGAGCAGACAAAGCAGAGAGAGAGAGAGAGCAGACAAAGCAGAGAGAGAGAGAGCAGACAAAGCAGAGAGAGAGAGAGAGCAGACAAAGCAGAGAGAGCAGACAAAGCAGTGAGAGAGAGAGAGCAGACAAAGCAGAGAGAAAGAGAGAGCAGACAAAGCAGAGAGAGAGAGAGCAGACAAAGCAGAGAGAGAGAGAGAGCAGACAAAGCAGAGAGAGAGAGAGAGAGAGAGCAGACAAAGCAGAGAGAGAGAGAGCAGACAAAGCAGAGAGAGAGAGAGAGAGCAGACAAAGCAGAGAGAGAGAGAGCAGACAAAGCAGAGAGAGAGAGAGAGACAAAGCAGACAAAGCAGAGAGAGAGACAAAGCAGAGAGAGAGAGAAGACAAAGCAGAGAGAGAGAGAGAGCAGACAAAGCAGAGAGAGAGAGAGAGCAGACAAAGCAGAAGAAAGAGAGAGCAGACAGAGAGAGAGAGAGAGAGAAGACAAAGCAGAGAGAGAGAGAGAGCAGACAGAGAGAGAGAGAGAGAGAGATCAGACAAAGCAGAGAGAGAGAGAGAGCAGACAGAGAGAGAGAGAGAGAGAGAGAGAGCAGACAGAGAGAGAGAGAGAGAGAGCAGACAAAGCAGAGAGAGAGAGAGAGAGCAGACAAAGCAGAGAGAAAGAGAGAGCAGACAGAGAGAGAGAGAGAGAGAGAGAGAGCAGACAAAGCAGAGAGAGAGAGAGAGAGCAGACAAAGCAGAGAGAAAGAGAGAGCAGACAAAGCAGAGAGAGAGAGAGAGAGCAGACAAAGCAGAGAGAGAGAGAGAGAGAGAGCAGACAAAGCAGACAGAGAGAGAGAGAGAGAGAGAGAGAGCAGACAAAGCAGAGAGAGCAGACAAAGCAGAGAGAGAGAGAAGACAAAGCAGAGAGAGAGAGAGAGCAGACAGAGAGAGAGAGAGAGAGAGAGAGCAGACAAAGCAGAGAGAGAGAGAGCAGACAGAGAGAGAGAGAGAGAGAGAGACAGAGAGAGAGAGCAGACAAAGCAGAGAGAGAGAGAGAGCAGACAAAGCAGAGAGAGAGAGAGCAGACAAAGACAAAGAGAGAGAGAGAGACAGAGAAAGAGAGAGAGAGACAAAGAGAGAGAAAGAGCAGAGAGAGAGAGAGCAGACAGAAGAGAGAAGAGAGAGAGAGCAGACAAAGCAGAAAGAGAGCAGACAAAGCAGAGAGAGAACAGACAAAGCAGAGAGAGAACAGACAAAGCAGAGAGAGAGAGAGAGAGAGAGAGAGAGAGAGAGAGAGAGAGAGAGAGAGAGAGAGAGAGAGAGAGAGACAGAGAGAGAGAGAGAGAGAGCAGACAAAGCAGAAAGAGAGAGCAGACAAAGCAGAAAGAAAGAGAGAGAGAGCAGACAAAGCAGAAGGAGAGAGAGAGAGAGCAGACAGAGTGAGAGAGCAGACACAGAGAAAGAGAGAGAGAGAGAGCAGACAAAGTAGAAAGAAAGAGAGAGAGAGAGAGCAGACAAAGTAGAAAGAAAGAGAGAGAGAGCAGACAAAGCAGAAAGAAAGAGAGAGAGAGCAGACAAAGCAGAAAGAAATAGAGAGAGAGAGAGAGAGAGCAGACAAAGCAGAAAGAGAGAGAGAGCAGACAGAACAGAAAGAGAGAGAGAGAGCAGACAAAGCAGAAAGAGAGAGAGAGAGCAGACAAAGCAGAAAGAGAGGGAGAGCAGACAAAGCTGAAAGAGAGAGAGAGAGAGAGAGAGAGAGAGAGAGAGAGAGAGAGAGAGAGAGAGAGAGAGAGCAGAGAAAGAGAAAGAAAGAGAGAGAGAGAGCAGACAAAGCCGAAAGAAAGAGAGAGAGAGGGCAGACAAAGCAGAAAGAAAGAGAGAGAGCAGACAAAGCAGAAAGAAAGAGAGAGAGAGAGCGCAGACAAAGCAGAAAGAGAGAGAGAGCTATGGGGAGGGAATACATTCCTCTCTTCATTGGTAACTGTGCAAATTCTGTGGCTGCTTTTCTTGGCACACAGCAGCCTGCTTTCTGGGTCTCACAACAGCTCCCTCACCACAGAAAAAGTTAGCTCAAACCCAACTCCCCTCTTATCCCCCCACCCTCTCCTTCTCCACACGTTAGTATTTTATTACGATCCACGTTCGCTGTTGCCAAGGCAGCAGCTACTCTTCCTGTCCTGAGGTCCAAACAGAGATAAAACATTACATCAAACAAAACACTGTGCATTATATAAATGTATATTTCTCCATTACAGTATTACAATACTACATTACTAAGAATAGTGTGTGTGTGTGTAGGGTGCATGTTTTAGAGTGTGTGTGTGTGTAGAGTGCATGTTTTAGAGAGTGTGTGTGTGTAGAGTGCATGTTTTAGAGAGCGTGTGGGTGTGTGTAGAGTGCATGTTTTAGAGAGTGTGTGTGTGTAGAGTGCATGTTTTAGAGAGTGTGTGTGTGTAGGGTGCATGTTTTAGAGTGTGTGTGGGTGTGTGTAGAGTGCATGTTTTAGAGTGTGTGTGGGTGTGTGTAGAGTGCATGTTTTAGAGAGTGTGTGTGTGTGTGTAGAGTGCATGTTTTAGAGAGCGTGTGGGTGTGTGTAGAGTGCATGTTTTAGAGAGTGTGTGTGTGTGTAGAGTGCATGTTTTAGAGAGTGTGTGTGTGTAGGGTGCATGTTTTAGAGAGTGTGTGTGTGTAGGGTGCATGTTTTAGAGTGTGTGTGTGTGTAGAGTGCATGTTTTAGAGAGTGTGTGGGTGTGTGTAGAGTGCATGTTTTAGAGAGTGTGTGTGTGTGTAGAGTGCATGTTTTAGAGAGTGTGTGTGTGTGTGTGTAGAGTGCATGTTTCAGAGAGTGTGTGTGTGTGTGTGTGTGTGTGTGTGTGTGTGTGTGTGTGTGTGTGTGTGTGTGTGTGTGTGTGTGTGTGTGTGTGTGTGTGTGTGTGTGTGTGTGTGTGTGTGTGTGTGTGTGTGTGTGTGTGTGTAGAGTGCATGTTTTAGAGTGTGTGTGTGTGTGTGTAGAGTGCATGTTTTAGAGAGTGTGTGTGTGTGTGTTTTAGTGTGTGTGTGTAGAGTGCATGTTTTAGAGAGTGTGTGTGTGTAGAGTGCATGTTTTAGAGAGTGTGTGTGTGTGTAGAGTGCATGTTTTAGAGAGTGTGTGTGTGTGTAGAGTGCATGTTTTAGAGAGTGTGTGTGTGTGTGTAGAGTGCATGTTTTAGAGAGTGTGTGTGTGTGTGTGTGTGTAGAGTGCATGTTTTAGAGAGTGTGTGTGTGTGTGTGTAGAGTGCATGTTTTAGAGAGTGTGTGTGTGTAGAGTGCATGTTTTAGAGAGTGTGTGTGTGTGTAGAGTGCATGTTTTAGAGAGAGTGTGTGTGTGTGTAGAGTGCATGTTTTAGAGAGTGTGTGTGTGTGTAGAGTGCATGTTTTAGAGAGTGTGTGAGAGTCCCCGTTGTGCGGAGAGGTGTTGTTTTATCGCTTTTTTAAAATCAGATTTTACTCCTAGTTACCTGAGGTGGAAGAGAGTTCCATCCTGGCTCTGTATAGTACTGTGCATTTCCTAGCCACTGTTCTGGACTTGGAGACGTTTCAAAGACCTCTGGTGGCATGTCTTGTGGGGTACGTATGAGTGTCTGAGCTGTGTGCTAATCAATTAAACAGACAGACTGGTACTTTTAACACATCACTACCTCACCCTCACATTCAGTCTCAGTCAGTGTCTATTTAGCTTTGTGCAAATAACTTGACCATTTTCTCAAATGGTAATTATGTGTCTATGTAGACCAACTGTGGTTTGAAGGGAAAATAAAGGTAACTGCCAAAATAAAGGAAACACCAACATAGAGCGTCTTAATAGGGCGTTGGGTCACCGTGAGCCGCCAGAACAGCTTCAATACGCCTTGCCATAGACCTGGCTATGCTCCATGCCATAGGCTGTAGGCTTGTTCATTTACCCGACAAGATATGTTTATGTCCCATGCCATTATTTTATATTATATGATTTTATAGTAAAAATAATAGAATTGAACTGAACTGAAAGAAATAGAAGTGATATTTTTCCCATTTCGGAGCGAGTGCAAATATGAAGTGGATATGTGGAGCGTAAAGTGATCATTTGAAACAGGTCCTATATGCTTGATTTTGAGTTATTTGGCAACCTTAGAATGTCTTACAAATCAAAATGTATATGGGCTGCATGATGGGACTATGGGCTATTGATGATTTGAGAAAGTCACGAAAAAAATGCTTGCTCTCTGTTCCTTGCCTCAGGGTGCACATGCTGTGTGTCCTCTCGTCAAGTGATCATATTTTCACCCATCAGACTATTCTCTCTCTTTACAAATATGTAACATTTGTTTCGATTTAGAATGACCCTTTTGGGAACAGGGGAAAATACATGTTATCTCTATGCACTCGAATAAATCAAATCAAATCCTATTTGTCACAGATAATAAACATTGAGTAGCAGCAGTCAATGTAAATAGTCTGGGTGGCCATTTGATTAATTGTTTAGCAGAGAAGTGAGAGCCAGTTTCATCATAGAGCTTGATGGTTTTTGAGACTTTGCACTTGAAGAAACTTTCAAAATTCTTAGAAATGTTCCGCATTGACTAACCTTCATGTCTTAAAGTAATGACGGACTGTCATTTCTCTTTGCTTATTTGAAATGTTCTTGCCATAATATGGACTTGGTCTTTTACCAACTAGGACTATCTTCCGTATACCACACCTACCTTGTCACAACACAACTGATTGGCTCAAACACATTAAGAAGGAAAGAAATTCCACAAATTAACTTTGAACAAGGCACACCTGTTAATTGAAATGCATTCCAGGTGACTACCTCATGAAGCTGGTTGAGATAATGCCAAGAGTGTGTAAAGCTGTCATTAAGGCAAAGCGTGGCTACTTTGAAGAATCTCAAATATGAAATATATTTTGATTCGCTTAACACTTTTTTGGTTACTACATGATTCCATATGTGTTATGTCACAGTTTTAATCACTTCACTATTATTCTACAATGTAGAAAATAGTCAAAATAAAGAAAAACCCTGGAATAAGTAGGTGTGCCCAAACTTTCGACTGGTACTGTATATATATTAAAAATGAACATCATATTTTTTGCAGTGGTGGCAAGAATTGAACAGCGGTTGGCCACTGCTCCTAAATGAATATAGGAGTGATGGTGTTGTGGATTATTGTAGAGTGTTGTACAGTATGTCCATGTATGGTGTTATGTTGGAGCATGACGGATGTACCTGCAGTGAACAGGAACACAGCCACCATGCGGTAGTGCAGTATGCGTGTCCCCCGGCACAGGGAGATGAGGGCCACCAGGAAGGTCACCAGAGTCACCGCAGCACCGGCCAGCAGCAGCACCAGAGTGGCGATCTGCCAGTCTGCAGGAGGAGGAGACATGTTACAGTCACTCACTGAAATCACACTATGGTGGAGTTGAATGGATCCCTCATTAACTCAGATCAGTGATGACAGACAAGAAGGAAACAAATAACCTACTGCTCGTTACAACGCAAAACACGTGTGTTTGTGGTCAAGAAAAGATATTATGATTCCCCACACAGCTCTCCCTCTTCAGTGTTAGCAGACAGTGAACAAGGAGCTTAACTCATACAGCTACTTCAAACATGCTCACTTGACTATGTGCCAAAAAGGTTCTCCCATATCCTCCATCCCATCTGCCACTGCTTCTCTTCTGTCCAGGTTCTGGCTGTGCAGAAAGTGCTGAGGTACAGTGCTCCAAAATCCAGCTGACTGTTCAGTTCTCTCTCAGGTCTGTTGCATCTCGGTTGGCTGGCTCATCTCAGAGAACAGAGAGAAGCTCCACTCGAGGCAGCTAATGGGCTCCATCTGTCCTCTGTCATGTCCCTACCTGCCCCCCCCAGGCCATTTACTCTGTTGTCTCCTGTAATGTTAACCCCACAACCCTGATGCCCTTATCCTAATGAGCTCCGCCAGGCAGGCAGGTGTTCTCTCTCACTGCCCAGGGACAAGCTTATCTCTCAGGGCCCACCTCACATTCACCCCCCCCCCCCCCCCCACTCTCCACATTCCACCACAACAACAGAGGGGAGGAGATCCATCACAGCAGCTCACAATGCCCCCTCTGCTCCACCTCATCAAGCTGTGTGAGATGAGAGGCCTCCACAGACCCACTGGGGATGGATGATGATGGTTCCTCATTTCACCCCTACTCAAACGAGCTGGACCAACCACAACACCAGGATGGACCAGAGGAACAATACAGAGACCATTCCACTGGTGACACGGTCTGTCCAGACAAACCTCTGAGGTGAGGAAAGGTGAGGAGGCTCTGGCAGGAGAATGACAGGTGTTTTTCTGACAGAGACGGACCATCAAGCTGGGTTGGGAGGGGAGAGGGAGGGTGTCGCTGGCTGGGCACAGATCTGAGAGAAAGGATCCTATCAGAGGAGACAGCCAGGGTTAACCTGCCTCGCCTGAGCACAGCACCCATCTGGTGTCTGTCTCAGTCTACACTGCCTGCCAGCCTCTCTGCTCTGTGCTGTGCTCCAGTCATAAAGCTGGCTGCAGTGGCAGGTAGTGTCATCACTAATGCTCTCCCTGCAGGTAAAATAAACAGCACATTCTACTCTGCTTGGAGGTTCAGCCAAAACAGCTACTGAGATACTGAGAAGCAGTAGGGGAGAAGGAAGATACTCTTGTTTGGAAGGAGCATGGGATATTGAAAGAGACCAACAATCGTTTTCAGTAGTGCAATATGATAACATGTTGTTGCCATAAATAGATAGAATACATTCTCATCAAACATATTTTTATGGCCAAAGGAAATATTTTTTTCTCCCTTAAATATGTGTCTTGAACCCTGTAGGAATGTGTGAGAACTCCATCTCCTTAAAACAAACTGTGAAATCTATCTATGATAAGGCTTTCCGTCCATAACCAAGGACCCTCAATCCCCATCCCCCATTCAAAGAGAGTGAGGGCGAGAGAGACATTCACAAAAATAGAGTGGCCCACACCAGTGGAACGCAACAATAGGTGGAACACACCCACCTGCATTCACAAAGCTTACAAAGACCAGTGGAGCTCCCAGATGGCACATCACGTCATAGGGACAACTCTCAGCTGAGAAAGAACACTTCAAATAGCAAGATCAAAAAACCGCGAGGACACGAAAAGAGAACCGACAGGCCTAAACAGCTACGTGTATCTCGAGAATTACTCACTTAGGTAGCGAATCTCCGCTATATTGGCGCGCTCTGACTGACAGGGCAGAGAGCAAAATATTACCACTGGCCTGGAACGCAAATGCTACAGTAGACACGCATATGTGGAGCCGGACTGAGAGCGATTCCAGTACATTAACAATGGTCCATTGTTTTATCTCTTCATCCCATGATGTACATAGAAATTCACCGTAAATTCCAGACATTTCTCTCACTATAATCAGATTGAGTCACGCATTGTTCTTCTATCCATCTGGGCCAGTCTGTTAATGTGTGTAGACTAAACATTGTATAGACTATCCTATGCTAGAACTTTGATAAAGAGAAACAACTGAAAAAGAGACTGGGCTTTTCCTGGTCAAATAAAAGGTTAAATAAATAAACTGCACCAGACGACCCCCAGTTTCCATGCCACAGCATGAAGGCAGGCGTTATAGCCAGGTTCTATCACGTGTGTTACAACAGATGATGGGAAATAATCTAATGTTTTAAAATGCCAATATCACAATGTTTGGGTTCCGTATAGTCCCAAGTCATGCTATGCCAATAAAGGCCTACTTCCCCATTATTTTGGGAGTAAAAAGATTATAACTAATTATGGGGACCCCTTTTCATCTGGACAGAACACCACTTGAAAGGCGTGATTTACATCAAGATACAGAATCGTTTTAGGGAAAAAAACACGAATCGCTTCTTACCAGATGTGAGGGTGGAAAGGCATCTCCAGCCAGCCTCTGTTTCAGTGCATGATTCCCATAGCGACAAAGAAAAACGCTCTGCCGTTACCCAGGCGGGGCTCAATAACGCTACGATGTCCAGACACAATGCCAGAAATATACAAAGTAAAGCAATCAACTTGAACGGTCGGAAAACGTACACCTCATTTATCGACATTTTTTCATATTAAGTTGACTTGGATCCACGCGTGTTGAAATGGAGGAGAAAATAAAAGCTGCGACAGGGTCCTCAAGCACGGTCAGATCCGAAAGTTCAGAATCGACAACAGCAAGTTGTGGTGCAACCCCTCATAAAGTCCTCTCCTCCCGGCGTCTGTCTGTGCGCACAATGCGCTTTACTCAGATCCCGTGCGCCCCCATCTGGACAACTGATATGGCAGCTCCCACAGTCACTGCGGAACTCATTTCACTACTACAGTTGAGATAAGGATGGAAATATACGAGCCATTAATATAAGAATGATTACAGACGGAGTAGTCTCCCGTGGGCAGATTATGTGTGTAGTTGACCAAATTATTCAAGATTTGACTCCTGGGTTAACCGAGATTACAGACGGAGGCGCTTTGGATACCATGGACTGGAAACCAATCAAAATCACAAATTCCTCCCCACGTTGGACCATCCCGCCAGTCGTTGGTCGCCTAACACCTCTAACAAGGTCACATGACCGTCCCATAACGACCACCTGGTCAGAGGCTGGACTTCAAGTCTATGGTTGCTGTCCAAACACTTAAAGACACAACCTATCCCCTCAAATTAAGTGGACACTTCTGAAGACGTAACATGACGTCTGACGAGTATACACTTGCAGGGCAAGGGGCGAGGGAGGAAGGAATGTTTTTCAAATTGACCACCTTTGGTTGGAAATTCGTCACTCGTTCATCCCGCCATGATTGTTTTTTTCCGCCACAGGTAACTTGTGGGTGCTTTATATGCGCTTCAGTCAATAATGAGTGCATGTCTACTTATATGAATATATAATTATAAATATACGCCTACTGTATGATAGCTAGAAAATGAATTAGCTAACTAACGTTAGCCTGCCTAGCTGGAACTAGCTGAAGAAGGAAAATGTTTTATTTCTACAATTTCCAAATGATAACCAAACAAAAACACATTCACTTTTAAGAGAGGTGTTTGTGCTGTCGTGCATTAGTAGTACACTTTCTAACTTATTTGCATTCGTCTTTACTTATACTTGTATGTCTTAGCGGATGTACAAAAGCCGCGATTTGAATTAATGGGGAGTTTCAGGCTCCGGAGTGAACATAATTGTACACTCGCAAAGCCAACTAAAAACGGGGATTCCCCCAAGGCGAGGATGAGTGGACGAGGGTGTCTTTTAAGTGTTTGGACTGCAGACTATAAATGAGCTCACCTGAGCATGTTCTGTTTGGTCAGAGAGGAAAAGGCGAAGCGAGAGGGATAACTGGGCCTAAAATCTGTCTTCTCGCTTAACAATGAGTGCATGTTCAAAAATGGTTAACAAAAAATGTAATTGGTTATTTGCTCGAATACAAGTTTCGGGAATGCTTAGGTTGTTACAACTGTACTGGTATAAGTAGGACATGTGACATCCTGGGAACTTTGAGAAGAAAAAAAACGTTATATCAGAGTTGTCTGTTATCACACTCATATCTGCCCTCTCATTGGCTAGAATGCTCCCACCTGGCCTTGGCTCTACCAGACTGCCTTAAATGTATTTATTGTTAGAGCTGCCAATGGACTATCTGGCCAATATAATGGATAATATGTGGTTTGGTTATTTCAGAGATAAAGAGGCGAAGCGAGAGGTTCTGCCCAAAATTTGTCCTTGACAATAACCCCACTAAGTGAGGAATTTTTGTATGGAGGGCAATGGGTGTCAAATTTGGTCAACAAAACTTGATTTGATCATTTGCTACCTGATGCTTATTTGACAGAATAGTTGCATCATGGTTAGGTTGTTACGAATGTACTGATATAAATGGACACGTGACATTTTGGCAACCTCATGGTACCTGATGAAATTGCTGTATCATATGATCTTGTTGCCATCTGATGCACATTCAGATGTCATAAATCAACCCTGCAGAGCTTTCCCTGTCCTCTGCCGTGCCTTGACTGTATTACTGTTGATGATATCTGGAAATGTGCCCATCTACTGTTTCTAGCCCCAATTCTGACCAATTCTGCTCCGGTATGTGCTTCACTGATTTCTGCTGTTGTAAAAGCCTGGGGTTTCTGCACGTTAACACTAGGAGCTTATTACCTAAAATGAATCAATTGAAAGTGTGGGTTCACAAGTCAGATCCAGATGTGTTGGTCATTACTGAGACGTGGTTAAGGAAGAGTGTTTTGAATACTGATGTCAACCTTTCTGTTTATAACCTTTTTCGGCAAGACAGATCTTCTAAAGGTGGGAGAGTGGCAATCTTTACCAAGGATCACCTTCAGTGCTCGGTTGTCTCCACCAAGTCTGTCCCCAAACTATTTGATTTGCTGGTTATAAACATGAAACTTTCAAATCGCTCTTTGTTGACTGTTTCTGGGTGTTATTGTCTTCCGTCTGCACTGGCCTGTACCCTACCTGCCCTGCTCTCCTAGCCCCTTACACTAAGTCTGAATTCGTCCTACTAGGTGACCTAAACTGGGACATGCTTAAACAACCTGACCAAGTCCTAAAGCAATGGGACACCCTAAATATTCCTCAGATTATTACCAATCCCACAAGGTATGACTCTAAACTAGAGGTCGACCGATTAAACGGCATGGCCGATTTTAATTAGGGGCCGATTTCAAGGTTTCATAACAATCGGTCATCTGCATTTTTGGATGCTGATTATGGCCGATTACATTGCACTCCACGAGGAGACTGTGTGGCAGGCTGACCACCTATTACGAGTGCAGCAAGGAGCCAAGGTAAATTGCTTGCTAGCATTAAACTTATCGTATAAAAACAATCAATCGCTCTGGATAAGAGCGTCTGCTAAATGACTTAAATGTAAATGTAAATAATCACTAGTTAACTACACATGGGTTTATGATATTACTAGTTTAACTAGCTTGTCCTGCGTTGGAAATAATCAATGCGGAGCCTGTTAATTTATCATCGAATCACAGCCTACTTCTCCAAACGGGTGATGATTTAACAAGCACATTCGCTAAAAAGCACTGTCGTTGCACCAATGTACCTAACCATAAACATCAATGCCTTTCTTAAAATCAATACACAAATTTTTTAAACCTGCCTATTTAGTTAAAAGAAATTCATGTTAGCAGGCAATATTAATTAGGGAAATTGTGTCACTTCTCTTGTGTTCTATCCAAGCAGAGTCAGGATATATGCAGCAGTTTGGGCCGCCTGGCTCGTTATGAACTGTGTGAAGACCATTTCTTCCTAACAAAGACTGTAATTAATTTGCCAGAATTTTACATAATTATGGCATAACATTGAAGGTTGTTTAGACTTACGGATGACACCTGCTCGATAAAATACAGAACAGTTGTATTTCACTGAAAGAATAAATGTTTTGTTTTCGAAAGGATCGTTTCCGGATTTGACCAGATTAATGACCCTAGGCTTGTATTTGTGTGTTTATTATATTATAATTAAGTCTATGATTTGATATTTGATAGAGCAGTCTGACTGAGCGGTGGTAGGCAGCAGCAGGCTCGTAAGCATTCATTCAAACAGCACTTTCCTGCTTTGCAAACGCTGTTTATGACCTCAAGCCTATCAACTCCCGAGATTAGGCTGGCAATACTATAGTGCCTATAAGAACATCCAATAGTCAAAGGTATATGGAATAGAAAGAAATAGTCCTATAATTCCTATAATAACTTCAACCTAAAGTCTTAACTAGGAATATTGAAGACTCATGTTAAAAGGAATCAACAGCTTTCATATGTTCTGAGCAAGGAACTTAGCTTTTTTTACATGGCACATATTGCACTTTTACTTTCTTCTCCAACACTGTTTTTGCATTATTGAAACCAAATTGAACATGTTTCATTATTTATATGAGACTAAATAGATTTATGTATTATATTAAGTTAAAATAAGTGTTCATTCAGTATTGTTGTAATTGTCAATATATATAAAATTGGCTGATTAACCGATATCTGCTTTTTTTGGTCCTCCAATAATGGGTATCGGTATCGGCGATGAAAAATCATAATCAGTCGACCTCTACTCTAAACACCCAGAAAAGGTTACTTTCCTCGACGTCATCCTCACAAATAATCCTGATGGGTATCTGTCTGGTGTTTTCTGTAATGACCTTAGTGATCACTGTTTTACAGCTTGTGTTCGTAATGGCTGCTCAGTGAAACAACCTGTCCTGATTTGTCATAGACGCTTGCTAAAAACCTTTAATGAGCAAGTCTTCATTACCTGGCCTCTGTAAATTGGTATAGAATCAGCTTGATCTCCTCTGTCAAAGACACTTGGAACTTCTTTTTTATATTTTCAGTGGTATTGTACGTTTTGGGCTTGTTGGCCTCGTCAGTGCTTTTCTCTAAAGATGTAATTTAATTATCTCACACACCTCCAACAATCCGACTCAGATGTGCAAGCGTTTTTGCTATTTTACCATAAAATATTTTCCAATGTGTCCATTACCTCTTCAATTGAATGGACTGTAATAAGGTTGAGACAAATTGAGACTAAATGTTGTCAAGTCTCCAAACCTCCACACCCATCCTCCTGCATACTACTTTGTTGTACACATTGACCACACATTGACATCAAACTCTGTTAAAAGGTCATCAGAATCCTATCCAATATTGTTCTCACAAACACCGTAGGCTTGAAGAGAGCACAAGCACTGTAACGTTAGCCTATCCTTGTCTGAATATAGATCTAACATAGGCTAACTACAGACTGAGTCCAACAAATAATTTTATGCAATTTAGATTTCAATCAAAACTAGTTATCCAAGTCTGTTTTAGTAAATACATTTTTAATAGACTACCTACCTTCACTTTAATACAGTTGTATGTACATGGGATGGGGAATGTTAAGCGGTGGAGGGGTTGCGGATGGGAATGGGATTCAAGAGGACAGTATATATCGAGAGGACACTAGATAGTATTTGGTGCCTGGTGTTCTGGTTTTTATATATTCCATAAGTGATGAATTTGCAACATGTTTTAAAAAACAAATAAATAATGAGGTTGTCCTCCCATGAGGGGAAGGGGGGGAATGTGGTGGATGTGTGCCAAATATATATATTTTAAATCGACTATTTAAAGCTAGAGTCCTTAGTCCTTAGTTTCTACATCAATGTTTTACTTTTGATGATTTTTAGAAGAATATAACTTATTTTTTAATGAGTTATTTACTGAATTGAAATTTTTACAATACAAAACAAACACATAAATTACAAAATACAGATGCACACATACATTAACGACATCACCCCTGCCCAAACCCACCTGCTCAAGATTCTGGTAGTGGTGGCAGCATCAAGCTGTAGGGATGTTTTTCAGCGGCAGGGACTGGGAGATTAGTCAAGATCGAGGGAAAGATAAACAGAGCAAAGTACAGAGAGATCCATGATGAAAGTTTGATCCAGAGCGCTCAGGACCTCAGACTGGGCCAAGGTTCACCTTCCAACAGGACAACGACCCTAAGCACACAACCAAGACAATACAGAAGTGGCTTCGGGACAAGTCTCTGAATGGAGATGGGAGAATCGTCCAGAAGGACAACCATTTTTGCAGCACTCCACCAATCAGGCCTTTATGGTACAGTGGCCAGACAGAAGCCGCTCCTCAGTAAAATTCACATGACAGCCCGCTTGGAGTTTGCCAAAAGACTCTCAGACCATGATAAACAAGATTCTCTGGTCTGATGAAATCAATATTGAACTCTTTGGCCTGAATGCCAAGCATCACGTCTGAAGGAAACCTGGCATGGTGTTGGTAGCGTCATGCTGTGGGGATGTTTTTCAGCGGCACAGACTGAGAGTCTCGTCGGGATCAAGGGAAAGATGAACGGAGCAAAGTACAGAGAGATCCTTGATTGATGAAAACCTGCTCCAGAGCACTCAGGACCTCAGACTGGGGCCAAGGTTCACCTTCCAACAGGACAACGACCCTAAGCACACAACCAAGGCAATACAGGAGTGGCTTCGGGACAAGTCTCTGAATGTCCTTGAGGTGCCCAGCAGGAGCCTGGACTTGAACCCAATCAAACATTTCTGGAGAGGCCTGAAAATAGCTGTGGCAGTGACACTCCCCATCCAACCCGACAGAGCTTGAGAGGATCTGCAAGAAGAATGGGAGAAACTCCCCAAATACAGGTGTGCCAAGCTTGTTGTGTCATACCCAAAAAGACTCAAAGCTGTAATTGCTGCCAACGGTGCTTCAACAAAGTACTGAGTAAAGGGTCTGAATGCTTATGGAAATGTGATATTTCTGGGGGGGGGAGGTTGTGCAAAAAGGTATTGGTTATGGTGGGGGAAAAAAATATTGAATCAATTTTAGAATAAGGCTGTAACGTAACAAAATGTGGAAAAAGTCGAGGGGTCTGAATACTTTCCTAATGTACTGTAGGTTCTCCCACCGCCTTTGTTTTCTGGGTCCTTAGAAAAACTAAATAATGGGGAATGTTCCTGAAGATTCTGGTGATAGCAAAATGCAGCTAGCCATGTGGATGATTGGAGGACTTCCACCAGACTTACTGGTCTTCCAACATGGAGCCTGGTGCGGTTGCTAGGTGATTTGTAACACAACTGCATGCCCTCTATAAGTAGCAAGTAAAGGCCCTAAGTGGCGAGTTGATACAATTCCAGGTCTGGAAGGTTAAAACCACCTCTGAGTTAGGAATATGTCAAGTATTCCTTTTCATTTTAAGAGTTTTATTTGCCCGTAAAAAGTCTTATGACCAAGTATATATTTTTTTTAACAATGTCTTTAGCGGGGTAATTGGTATTACCAAGAATAAATATAAAAACTTTAGAAGCCATTCTGAAGGGGTTTATTCTGTTATTGGAAGATTGTTCCATTTAATTACATCTGTTTTCATATTGTTGAGCAATGGGATAATTTTATCTAAGTAGTTTATATTTTTTTGTAGTCCACTTAAAGGATTGATGTAAATCACGAGTTATTTAAAATAAAAAATACAAATAAACCTATTGCCATTGTTTTTTTCCCATGTTAATATTATATCCTGAGATTTGAGTATTCTGAAAATACTTTTAGCAAGGGGGCATTGATTTTGGTCGGGTACAGTGGGGCAAAAAAGTATTTAGTCAGCCACCAATTGTGCCAGTTCGCCCACTTAAATATGAGAGGCCTGTAATTTTCATCATAGGTACACTTCACATAGCCTACGTTAGCTGCACCAATCCCGTAGAGGTGAAAAGCACCTGCTGTTACTACAGTAGATGGCAGCATAGGCCTCTCCAACCCAGCTACTCCTGCAGGAAAACTACATCTGCTGACAATCTCTAAGTGTTCAACTACACTGCTCAAAAAAATAAAGAGAACACTTAAACAACACAATGTAACTCCAAGTCAATCACACTTCTGTGAAATCAAACTGTCCACTTAGGAATAAACACCGATTGACAATAAATGTCACATGCTGTTGTGCAAATGGAATAGACACCTGTCAAGACAACCCAAAATATTTCAATGAATATTTAAAAATACCTACATTGACTATTTTCATTCAGCTGTATTTTGTACCTGAGCAGGTTCAAACAGGGCTGGGCATCTTTATTTGAAGACAATTGTCAGGAGAAAAAAAAACTCGAATGATTTCAGCTTTAGATAGCTAGCTAGCAAAACAATGCAAACATCAAAATCCAAGCTGACTTGGAAGAGCTGATTGTTGTCTATCTTACTAGCAGCACAGTTATTTAATTTAGCTAGTTTGGCTGTTAGATATTGACTAGATAACTACTGCACAAGGTCAATGTTTGCAGTGCTGCCTTGAGCATGTTGTGAATATGTGAACAACAAGGTTCCTGCAAGGTCAGGTGTAGTTAGATAGCTACGTATTGTTCCTACCGGTCTCTTCCTGGGTAGCTTGCCTAGCAGGCAAACATTAAGTTTGCAGGGGCACATGTGTTCAGTTCTACTCTAATGTTTACTGACGAGGCATTTTTTTGTAAGCTAGGTAGCTAATATGTTACATAGCTATTTCGGTTAATATAAAACTTACACAAAAAAGACAAACGTTAAACAGCGCTGAGGCGAGTAAACGCACTGCTAACTTACTAACTAGTAGTATGCTCATCACTAGTTAACTATACAGACATCATGGAAGTTAACTAGTTAGTAGCATGCCCACCACTAGCTAACTATACAGACATCACGGCCATTAACTAGCTATCTTATCAACGTGCAAATATATCAAGTACCCTGGCAATATAACTAGCTAGCTTTTCATACTTGAATAACATTATTTAACGTTTATTAACCCAACTTTACAGAGGCTACTGTTTGGCAGTAGCCCACAAGCCAACCGTGAGGTTCTCTTGTGAAGCCCAGACATAAGAGAAAGAACAATGGCCAAACCTGGTCTTAGCTCCCCCTGCCCAACCCCCCTCCACGCCACTCCACCAACCACCAGGATGCCCGGCATCAAAACATTCCAGGCATTCCCGTGATTGGCAGATAGCAGGTTGATTGGCATGTCGGACCCCGCAAACACTGGGTACTGGTAAGTACAACACAACCAACCACCTACTAGCCTAACACATAACACACAGCTGTCTGTGCGGGTCGCTACAGTACTTCTATGTACTTTGAGGCAATATTTAAGAAACTTGGAGTGTAGGACCACCTAGAGACTGAAGTGAATAATCATAAGAATATAACTTATAAATGCCTCATGAGCTTAGTTCAGCTGTCCTACCCCATCAGAACCCGAAATATTAGCTTGTTTTACTCCAAAGTTTGTAAACAATATAATGTAAACCAACACTGTATATAGCCTCATACCATGGTTAAAACTATAATTGTGATATCATTAATGGTCAGTCCTTGCAACCATACCTCTGCCGATGAATTTAAGACTGGTTACATTTCTCCAGCCCCATCCATCAGCTTAAACAAATAAAAAAAAACTGAGGCAGTGAATACGCTTTGTTATTGTTTCAATTACGGATTCTAGCTTTCAAGGATAGTTTATTTACAGTAACCAAATAACAGGACCCCCACCCATCGCCACAACCATAAGATAGATAAATAAAATAAAAATACTGAGTATGAAACATGATAGTAATTTCTGGAGAATAAAACCATAAATGAATGTCTTAACCGTTGTGCTCCAGCCTCCCAACCAATGCCTTCAGTCAATGGTTCGACGTTCGGGGTATTTCTAAGAGGATGCAAGGTCACTGCTTCTATTTTTATGACACAAAACCCATCCGTTCATTAATTTTTTAAATGTCACTGGGAGGAGGCAAAGATAAACGCGGTCACGACAGTGCGCAAAAAGCCTAGACAATGTATCTATTTTAAATGTAAAGTATATTAGAAGTCCATTTTAAATCCATTCAAATAAACAGCGGTCTCCTCGTAAGCTTTGTGTCATGCAATTGCTCTCATTATATGGGCGACGTAATCCTACCGAGAAAACGCGAAGAGCGCACTCACAGGCGTGACAGAAATCCGCGCGCCCGTGTGCTTATATGTACACCTTAACGTCTACTACCGTCACCGTGTATCCCAGAAACCTGTCCTCGGACTGGCCAACGGTCTTCATTCACCAAACCTTTTGAATTATGTCGACGATTGCACATTCAAATGTAATTGGGATATACATTGGGCATTGCGCGACTGGACATAAACCATTCGTTCACGTGAAACCCGCAGTCAACAGCTTGATGACACCATTGTAATATTCACCAGGATGAATCACCAAATAATCTGGAGGAACTTTTTTACTCCAAGACGTGATGGTTTTTCCAAAATCGTATTAAACTCCAGCGAGGAGCACATCTGGACAACAACTGTCGCGCAAATAGAACGTCAAGACCCAACGCTACCAAGTTTATCGACATACGTTGGACTTTTTGTACATTTGTTCTTATTTTTGCTTGTCATGTTGATCGTAATGCTTTACCGAATGAAACACAAAATCGCTCCTTTGACCACAGATATGGAGAATGCAGGTCATATGGAAATGTTTCCAGATGTTGAACTGGCCGCGGTGTAGCTGTTTCGGATGATCGGAGCCCACTCGGACGCATCGTCTTGCCTCTCTCATCACCTTTGTGCTGATCAAACTATAGTATAAATTACTAGTCTAATAAATTGTTTTGTGATTTATATGCTATAAATATTTACACCTGTTGTTTTACCCATTTTCTTTTGTGGCAGACCATTTTTATTATGCTTGACTGAAAACGTTCTAACAATGTTTAGAAAATATAAACATAAGGAAAACGTTATCTTATTTTCTGTGGACCTGTCTTATAAACTGGGTTTCTTTTTTGATACACAGATAGTGATATTGTACAGTTTCTCTCACCTTACTCAGTAGTAGAAGGCAACAAGGCAAGTGCTAACTAAACAGAGTTGTCAACCAATTCTGGATCATTGAAGGAGTGGAACATGTTGATGTCGGAAAATAGTGCCATGCTTGTCGTGTTGATGTCAGTTGTGACTCTTTTGACATGTAATATCTCCACATTTAACACCTGCAGATTGTTTCTGTAACATTGGTATTACAGAGCCATTATTTCACCCAATGAATCAGATCAGAGCGCATTTATTTGCTTATTTCTTGTGTAGGTTTCCCTACAGGGTTAACTTGCTACGATGTTTTGCATACAGGGATTAGACACATCTTTTTCAAGTACACTTTCTTTTATCATGTTTTAATGAAATGCTTAATTAAAGCTCCCGCAGGAAATTAACATTAAAATATTCCTGTATTATTCTAAGATCTGGTGCCTGAGCTGTGGTGGTGGGAAGATAATGGACCAAGCCTCACTACTCTCCAGTACATGAAAGCTAATTGAGGCAGAGAGTGAGTTGCCCTCTTGTGGTGAGAGCCCCCCCCCAACCTCACCTGTAGCATCTTTTGCATAACAGGAGCCACAGCAGTGAAGGGTCAGTCACCTGGCATGACAGCTTGACTAACATGATCACTAAGGGGCAGACTCCAGGCAGGCTAGAACAACGCTGGAGATCTGCCCAACCAGTCTGAGGCGTTGGCTCATCTATGTTAGCATAACAGGATGAATGTAACATGGACCATATTTATACAATTCAGACTTCTTTTTTTTAACGCAATGTGTCTGCTTTCTGGATTGTACTGTTGGTATCTGTGTAATATAATGCATTATTCTGCGTCCGTATCAATGTCTTTGTGTGTCCTATGTCTTTTTCTATGACCACCATTGGCACTTTTATCTCTCATGTTGTGTCATTGCATTGTAAGGACTTTCCTGCTTTTGGTGCACACCTCTCAATTCACTCATGTGACTGATGCTACTACTTTGATTAAATGATCAGCAGGACTGTACATGTCTTCCTTGATTTTAGGCATTTTGAAATCCAGTGTTTTACCTGACACACCTGATGCTCAGGACCCATGTAGTACCACAGCCTCCCAGTCGGACTCACTGTGTCTGTTCTGCAGGGATGGAGGAACAGTCCACCTCTCCCCCTCTATTGACTCAGATGGCTTTAATTGCTGCTCCATTTCACCTTTCATCTCCCCATAATTGCTTGCTCTCTGGCCCTAGAGAGATGCTTACGTCATCACCTTGTGCCAGAGCAGGTAGCAAGGTCTAGTGAGCAAATCTGAGGACTGTTAGGACATGACACCAAGTTCCCAGATTAATAGAGGGGAATGAAACCCCTGAGCATTCCAGGAGCCTAAATTCATTCAAGTCATTTGGTCATATTCAGTCAAAAAGAAGTGATGGCTGCTGTCAGGTATTCTCAGGGGGACCTGCCTTGACAGTTGTTGCTGTGAAAGGCTTGGGCATATACAGGGCATTCGGGAAGTATTCAGGCCGACTGACTTTTTCCACATTTTGTTACATTACAGCCTTATTCTAAAATGTATGAAATAAAACATTTTCTTCATCAATCTACACACAATAACCCATAACGACAAAGTGAAAACAGGTATCCATCCTTTGCTATGAGACTCGAAATTGAGCTCAGGTGCATCCTATTTCCATTCTTCATCCTTGAGATGTTTCTACAACTTGATTGTAGTCCACCTGTGGTAAATACATTTGGTTGTACATGATTTGGAAAGGCACACACCTGTCTATGTAAGGTCCCACAGTTGACAGTGCATGTCAGAGCAAAAGCCAAGCCATGAGGTCAAAGGAATTGTCCGTAGAGCTCCAAGACAGGATTGTGTTGAGGCTCAGATCTTGGGAAGGGTACCGAAAAATGTATGCAGCATTGAAGTGTGTGGCCTCAACACAGTGGCCTCCATCATTCTTAAATGGAAGAAGTTTGGAACCACCCATTCTTGTTTTAGAGCTGGCCGCCCGGTCAAACTGAGCAATCGGGGGAGAAGTGCCTTGGTCAGGGAGGTGACCAAGAACCTGATAGCCACTCTGACAGAGCTCCAGAGTTCCTCTGTGAAGATGGGAGAACTTTCCAGAAGGACAACCATCTCTGCAGCGCTCAACCAATCAGGCCTTTAAGGTAGAGCGACTAGACGGAAGGCACCCCTCAGTAAAAGGCACATGACAGCTCACTTAGAGTTTGCCAAAAGTCACCTAAAGGACTCTCAGACCATGAGAAACAGGATTCTCTGGTCTGATGAAACAAAGATTGAACCATCCCCACAGTGAAGCAAGGTGGTGTCAGCATCATGCTGTGGGGATGTTTTTCAGTGGCAGGGACTGGGACACTAGTTAGGTTCGAGATGAATGGAGTAAAGTACAGGGTGATCCTTGATGAAAACCTGCTCCAGAGCGCTCAGGACCTCAGACCGGGGCAAAGGTTCACCTCCCAATAGGACAACGACCCTAAGCAATCAGTCATGACAATGCCAGAGTGGCTTCGGGACAAGTCCTTGAATGGCCCAGCCAGAGCCCAGACTTGAACCCGATCGAACATGTCTGAAGAGACCTGAAAATAGCTGTGCAGCAACGCTCCCCATCCAACCTGACAGAGCTTGAGAGGATCTGCAGAAAAGAATGGGAGAAATTCCCCAAATACAGGTGTGCAAAGCTTGTAGCGTCATACCCAAGAAGACTCAAGGCTGTAATCGCTGCCAAATGTGCTTCATCAAAGCACTGAGTGAAGGGTCTGAATACTTATGTGATATACTTATGTGCAAGTATTTCTAAAAAACTGTTTTTTTGCTTTGTCATTATGTGCTATTGTGTGTAGATTGATGAGGGGGAAAAACAATTTAATCAATTTTAGACTAAGGCTGTAATGTAACAAAATAGGAAAAAGTGAAGTGATTTGAATACTTTCCGAATGCACCGTGCATAGCACCAGGTTTTAGGTTAGTGCAGCAACGCTTTTTAGTCCACACAGATTTCGCCTGCGCTTTAGGCTACACCACTCATTATATTTCAGTGGAGCTTCCAGAGGCTAATATGGAGTGTGATTATGAGCCTTCACACCAGGGGGCACTAGAACAGCTTATCTGACAGGCTCTGGCAATAATAACCACCGTCTTCGAAGATTCACCAAGACTCAAAAGATAGCCTTATAATCACTCATAGATTACATCCTGGTTTAAAAGGTCAACTCATTAGCCCACACTACCTAATTGCTGACAAGTGATCACAGAATAAAAGGGCCAAAATACTTAACCCTAATTTGATCCAGAGGCGACGTGCTGCTATGGCTGACTCTGTAAAACAACACATTTCACTGCACCTATCCGGTGTCTGTGACAATATATACTTTTTCTTATTATTTGTGTTGTACCTAATATTATCTTGGAGCAGTTTATTACGGGATTCAACGGATCATGTTTGTCCTTTTGTCCTTCTGACCGTAAAATGTAAGGAAGAAAAAGGCGAGTGCAGTGTTTAGATTGTCCACAAGGTGGAACTTCAGTCTCACAGTTAGCACATCACAAGTGATGCTTTGCCCTTGTGATCATATGCTGTATCTAACTACTAGAAATCTTGTCTGTGGTAAAAATCAAGCATTTCTATTGGGCTACAGCTATTGATCCTCATATGATGGATAATTTTGCTTTAGATATGTCAAGATAAAACGGATAGTGGTAAATGTCTCTCCTTTGGTGTTTCTGGGATTGAGAGCACTGGTTGAGAGAGATAATGTCCCTAAACAATGGGTGCCCTTCTCTTTTGACCCTCTGTTACAAAGAGCCTTGAGCTTCTTCTAGAGAGTTTATTTGTCAACTTCTAGAGAGTTTATTTGTCAATCTTTGATCTTCTCCTTCACGTGAAACCATTTTATTGTGTAGAGGTCAGAGGCAAGGCGTGGCTGGGTGGAGTCCTGAGTCCTTGCCTGTTTGATCTGTGAGGTCAGTTTGAACTCACCTGTGATGTTTTTTTGTCCAGTGTCCACTTTTTGTGTTTCATTTCATGTCAAACAGAGAGTCCTCACTGATACTTTGAGGGCACAGGTATTGATCAAAGAGGAATGACAAAGTGAGTATCCACTATCCACACAATATAGATTGTTTTGCGGCAAAGCCTTCATGCTCCGCCAGTTCATTTTTGTTCCACTCAGTAGGAATACCCTTTCTCCTTTCCACTAAGCTAGTTGTCGCCTGCTGGATGAGTGAGGGTTGCATTTGTTGTGTAATCCCTGAACTGGGTCATCTAATGGCTATACACGTTTTAAATCACAGATCCTATTTTCATCATAAAAATAGTTATTTTAATCCATTTGAAGTTTAGAGTGAATATGACACAGATTATATACCATAATACAGCTGATAACGGCAGCATAACAACATCTCCCCAAAATGTTTCCATGGAAAATTGAGATTAGGGAGGCACGTGGGCGCATGCTGACAATAGGGTGCCAGCCCTGTGCCACCATAATAACATGGTACTGTTTTGTCTGGCATCTCAAGTGGAGGAGAGGCTGTGTTGTGTTGGCTCCAGCTGCCTTCTGCACACAAAATCCCACAGCTTTAGATGTTATTTCATTCCTCCAATATTTGTGGATCTAACATGATCCAGGTTAGCCTGAAATCCAGACCTGTTTTGTCTTAGTATACACTCCTTGTACTCTGTGTCATACAGTATGTTTGGCATCAATCAATGAATATTTTATAAATCCATTTTTACATCAGCAGTTGTCACAAAGTGCGTGACAAGTAGTGGAAAAGAGTGGAATGTTGTCACAAACAAACGGGTACCCAGGCAAGATCCAGGTTTCTTTTGATTAGTATTTCTCGTAGTGTCATGGTCAACTACCACTGCCCTTTTGTCTGACCCACGGAATAAGATGTGCTTTCATATTCCCTTTCTGTGTTTTTAGGATATTAGGAGAGTGTTCATATTTGACATCAAGGCAGCATAATAAAACACATTTGTATTGTCACTGAATAGGTACAGGGTAATGTGTTGTTTTACAGGGTCAGCCATAGTTGTGCGGTGCACCTGGCCCAAATCAGGGTTCAGTGTATGAGCCTCTTAAGGTCTGTCAGGTTCAATGGCTGCACAGCTATTTTAAGGTCTCTCCAGAGATGTTTGATCGGGGTCAAGTCTGGGCTCTGGCTGGGCCACTCAAGGACATTCAGCGACTTGTCACGAAGCCACTCCTGCGTTGTATTTGCTGTGTGCTTAGGGTCGTTGTCCTGTTGGAAGGTGAACCTTGGCCCCAGTCTGAGGTCCTGAGTGCTCTGGAGCAGGTTTTCATCAATCAAGGATCTCTCTGTACTTTGCTCCGTTCATCTTTCCCTTGATCCTGACGAGACTCTCAGTCCGTGCCGCTGAAAAACATCCCCACAGCATGACGCTACCAACACCATGCCAGGTTTCCTTCAGACGTGATGCTTGGCATTCAGGTCAAAGAGTTCAATATTGATTTCATCAGACCAGAGAATCTTGTTTCTTATGGTCTGAGAGTCTTTTGGTGCCTTTTGGCAAACTCCAAGCGGGCTGTCATGTGAATTTTACTGAGGAGCGGCTTCTGTCTGGCCACTGTACCATAAAGGCCTGATTGGTGGAGTGCTGCAAAAATCGTTGTCCTTCTGGAAGATTCTCCCATCTCTACAGAGAAACTCTGGAGCTCTGTCAGAGTGACCATCGGGTCTTGGTCACCTCCCTGACCATGACTCTTCTCCCCCGATTGATCAGTTTGGCTGGGCGGCCAGCTCTAGGAAGAGTCTTTGGTGTTCCAAACTTCTTCCATTTAAGAATTATGGAGGCCACTGTGATCTTGAGGACCTTCAATGCTGCAGAAAGGTTTTGGTACCCTTTCCCAGATCTGTGCCTCGACAGAATCCTGTCTCGGAGCTCTACGGTTATTTCTTTCGACCTATTGGCTTGGTTTTTACTCTGACATGCACTGTCAACTGTGGGGCCTTATATAGACAGGTGTGTGCCTTTCTAAATCATGTCCAATCAATTGAATTTACCACAGGTGGACTCCAATCAAGTTGTCGAAACGTCTCAATGATAACCAATGAAAACAGGATGCACCTGAGCTCAATTTGTAGTCTGATAGCAAAGGGTCTGAATACTTATGTAAGTAAGATGTTTCTGTTTTTTATTTTAATACATTTGCAAAAAAATTTTAAAGTCTGTTTTCGCTTTGTCATTATGGGGAATTTTGTGTAGACTAATGATGATATTTTGTATTTAATCAATTTTAGAATAAGGCTGTAATGTAACCAAATGTGGAAAAAGTCAAGGGGTCTGAATACTTTCTGAAGGCATTGTAAGTATGTAAGAGCTTTGCTCCTCTTCTATTATTCACTAAAAACTACAGGACACAAAACACTAGGCTCTGAACTCCTAGCAAGCCTCTGTCTGAACTCCTAGCAAGCCTCTGTCTGAACTCCTAGCAAGCCTCTGTCTGAACTCCTAGCAAGCCTCTGTCTGAACTCCTAGCAAGCCTCTGTCTGAACTCCTAGCAAGCCTCTGTCTGAACTCCTAGCAAGCCTCTGTCTGAACTCCTATCAAGCCTCTGTCTGAACTCCTATTTTTTCTCTAAAGGCTGTGTGCTCCCTCCGCCCGAACCATTTTCCTAAACAGTGTCTAAATTAGAGGCTTTCAGTGAGTCTGACATTCAGTAGTGAAATAACAGACTAATGCCACTCTGTCTACATAGTACTGTCAAACTGCCAGCAGGGCAGAGGAGCGGAGGGGGTTTCAGTCTGAGGCGACATCCTAATGGACTTTCTCTTTTGATGCCCCTCCGGTCCCCCTGTGAGCAGGCAGCGTGTGCTGTCATCCCTCTCCAAACCTCTTCATTAGAAAATGGGGTAAAGAGAACAGGCTACTTGTTACTCTGCACAAAAGGTAACTGGCTGTGGTAACCATAGTGATGGGAGAGCAGATAAAGGAAATCCAGGTCATGTATTTTTGTTTGAACCGCCCTAACCTTCCACCGTCCCTTCCTCCATACCCACCCACTGACCTCCCACCGTCCCTTCCTCCATACCCACCCACTGACCTCTCACCGTCCCTTCGTCCATACCCACCCACTGACCTCCCACCGTCCCTTCCTCCATACCCACCCACTGACCTTCCACCGTCCCTTCCTCCATACCCACCCACTGACCTCCCACCGTCCCTTCCTCCATACCCACCCACTGACCTCTCACCGTCCCGTCCTCCATACCCACCCACTGACCTCCCACCGTCCCTTCCTCCATACCCAACCACTGACCTCCCACCGTCCCTTCCTCCATACCCACCCACTGACCTCCCACCGTCCCTTCCTCCATACCCACCCACTGACCTCCCACCGTCCCTTCCTCCATACACACCCACTAACCTCACACCGTCCCTTCCTCCATACCCACCCACTAACCTCACACCGTCCCTTCCTCCATACCCACCCACTAACCTCACACCGTCCCTTCCTCCATACACACCCACTAACCTCACACCGTCCCTTCCTCCATACCCACCCACTAACCTCACACCGTCCCTTCCTCCATACACACCCACTAACCTCACACCGTCCCTTCCTCCATACACACCCACTAACCTCACACCGTCCCTTCCTCCATACCCACCCACTAACCTCACACCGTCCCTTCCTCCATACCCACCCACTAACCTCACACCGTCCCTTCCTCCATACACACCCACTAACCTCACACCGTCCCTTCCTCCATACCCACCCACTAACCTCACACCGTCCCTTCCTCCATACCCACCCACTGACCTTCCACCGTCCCTTCCTCCATACACACCCACTAACCTCACACTGTCCCTTCCTCCATACCCACCCACTAACCTCACACCGTCCCTTCCTCCATACACACCCACTAACCTCACACCGTCCCTTCCTCCATACCCACCCACTAACCTCACACCGTCCCTTCCTCCATACACACCCACTAACCTCACACCGTCCCTTCCTCCATACCCACCCACTAACCTCACACCGTCCCTTCCTCCATACCCACCCACTGACCTTCCACCGTCCCTTCCTCCATACACACCCACTAACCTCACACCGTCCCTTCCTCCATACCCACCCACTAACCTCACACCGTCCCTTCCTCCATACCCACCCACTAACCTCACACCGTCCCTTCCTCCATACACACCCACTAACCTCACACCGTCCCTTCCTCCATACACACCCACTAACCTCACACCGTCCCTTCCTCCATACACACCCACTAACCTCACACCGTCCCTTCCTCCATACCCACCCACTAACCTCACACCGTCCCTTCCTCCATACACACCCACTAACCTCACACTGTCCCTTCCTCCATACCCACCCACTAACCTCACACCGTCCCTTCCTCCATACCCACCCACTAACCTCACACCGTCCCTTCCTCCATACCCACCCACTAACCTCTCACCGTCCCTTCCTCCATACCCACCCACCCCTCCAATTTCATACACGCCATACAATAAATATGGCGACAATGTTCAGAGCCCACATGCCTACACAGTCTCTACAACACCCTCAGCTTTCACGCCATCTTTGTTTTCATACAGTGTAACCAGCATGAAAAGCCCCTGAAACAATTTTAACTCTTTATCTCCTGCAGTCGGTCAGAGGGCTGTGCCAGGCTCTGGTCTGGCTGTAGGTCTGCCTCATACTCAACTGGCATTGAGAGAAACAAAGCCCTCTGCCACACTGACTGCACAGGCACTGACTGATATCACCTTGCAAAGTGCAATAACACACAAACACAAACATACACACACACATACATGTGGTGCGGGGTGCAGCTGTGATTCATCAGATGTGATGATAAGTATCTTCGAGGGAGAGAAAGCACAGTACTTCCATACACACATGATGTCATCCTCTAGTCCTCTAGTGTTCACATGGTTTCCTGGCAGTGTGTGTGACTGAGCTCATCCCTAACCCTGGGCCTCTGGATGTGGCACCTCAGAGCATGAACGGGGTCTCATTAGACACACAGTTTTATGGAGGGGTCATCATCCTACTGGTACTGTCATCACTACTAATTCCTCCCTTTCCACCCGGTCTTCTGAAATCTGTGGCAACCAATTTCAACCCCACTGGACCCTCCAACCCTTGGCTTTCCTTATGGCCTGTCTGTTTGAGTCAGGGCTGCATATTGGGTCGATGTGATGACGCCCTGTCATGCTTCCTGCTGGTCAGCCACTTACTGATGATGTCACTGAGTGCTCCAGCAGAGTGCTGACTGAGCCAGGAAGGAACAGGAAGAGGCCGCCTGATGGATCCATTCAGACTGCTGCTGTGATAAAAAGCTTTCTAATAGCACAAATTAGTTTCTCAGAGTCATATTAGCTCATCGGCTCAATCATCAATGAATCTCGCAGAAAGTATAAAGGAGCTGCTGAAATATGATCAATAAAAGTGGTCACAGTGGTCTTGCTGATTAACTTTGATCATCATGATGAGAATCATTATCAGAGTATTTAGACTGAACTGTGGTGCATGATGGTTAATGTTATTAACATGTGCATCGTTGATGGATTGACTGGCTGGCTGACTGACTGACTGGCTGATTGACTGGTTGACTGACTGACTGGCTGATTGACTGGCTGACTGACTGGCTGATTGGCTGACTGACTGGCTGATTGGCTGACTGACTGGCTGACTGGCTGACTGACTGACTGGCTGACTGACTGGCTGACTGGGCTGATTGACTGGCTGATTGGCTGACTGACTGGCTGACTGACTGGCTGACTGACTGGCTGATTGACTGGCTGACTGACTGGCTGACTGGCTGACTGACTGGCTGACTGACTGGCTGACTGTGTGTCAGACTTCACACCATTCTAGTCTGGAGATTATGATTACATCTGTCTGATACACAAACAGGTGCTCCTTCCAAACCCTCTTTAAAAGATGAAAGATCAGGGACCATATATCTGTATGTTCTCTCAAAACACAGCCGTCTTACCATCATTTAAATACAACACAGCGGACATTTACATCACTTAACTTTTATGAAGAGAAATATTCATGCATTTACATGTTTAATATACATCTTGAATTGTTTGTATGATGGGATCCCTTGTTAAATGATTGAGGGATGAAGCTTTTGGTTTTCTAGAAACACCACCAGGGTGATAAAATGCAATTTAGCACAAACTGAATTATGGGATCCATTTTCAGGTCAGGATTTGATTATATGATCCTTATTAGATCACAGCTGAAATTAATACCAATGTTTTTATTTGTTTGGCTAGATCTGACAGCATGGTAGCTGATGAGACACAACAGCTTTAATATTTGATAGTCTAGTGTCAATCACTTCTTCTGTTTCCACTGAATTACTTACAGATAGTGGGTGAGTTTCTATGGGCATGTATAGTTCTACCAGCCTGGGCCAGGACCCCCCTCTTCCACCTGTCTCCTATAGTTCTACCAGCCTGGGCCAGGACCCCCCCTCCTCCACCTGTCTCCTATAGTTCTACCAGCCTGGGCCAGGACCCCCCTCCTCCACCTGTCTCCTATAGTTCTACCAGCCTGGGCTAGGACCCCCCTCCTCCACCTGTCTCCTATAGTTCTACCAGCCTGGGCCAGGAACCCCCTCCTCCACCTGTCTCCTATTGTTCTACCAGCCTGGGCCAGGACCCCCCTCCTCCACCTGTCTCCTATAGTTCTACCAGCCTGGGCCAGGACCCCCCTCCTCCACCTACCTCCTATAATTCTACCAACCTGGGCCAGGATCCCTCTCTACCAGCCTGGACCATGTCCCTCTCTACCAGCCTGGTCCATGTCCCTCTCTACCGGCCTGGTCCATGTCCCTCTCTACCGGCCTGGACCATGTCCCTCTCTACCGGCCTGGACCATGTCCCTCTCTACCGGCCTGGACCATGTCCCTCTCTACCGGCCTGGTCCATGTCCCTCTCCACCGGCCTGGACCATGTCCCTCTCTACTGGCCTGGACCATGTCCCTCTCTACTGGCCTGGACCATGTCCCTCTCTGCTAGCCTCTTGGACATCTGCCTCCATGACCCATCGTCTGTTTTACATCCTCGTCAATCCAAATCAAATGTATTTGTCACATACACATGGTTTGCAGATGTTAATGCGAGTGTAGCGAAATGCTTGTGCTTCTAGTTCCGACAATGCAGTAATAACCAACGAGTAATCTAGCTAACAATTCCAAAACTACTACCTCATACACATACACACAAGTGTAAAGGGATAAAGATCCGTTTTCACCTGTGAGGGGAGAAGGAGAGAAAAGAAACACACACACAGGATACACACACACACAGGATAACTGTATCCGTAACAGGGTAATCTAGCTAACAATTCCAAAACTACTACCTCATACACACAAGTGTAAAGGGATAAAGATCCGTCAACATAGCAGCCCCCCTCCCCATTGCTTGGCCTTTTTTCTCATGTTTCCCCAAAATACCATCTAAAGATCTGCTCTCACCTCACTCCTACATGGTCTACATGGTGCATCAAAGTGTGTTGTTGGCACAGTAAAAGCTAATTCACTGTAGATAATCTGTTCATCATTTGAACAAATTGCTAATTGACTCATGTTGAAATAGTATGTGTACAGTAAACTAGGAGTCAAAGGAAAACACATAAACTTAATCTGATTTAGGTTCTCTGCGGTGGTAAACGTCGTCAACATTTTTAAGTGAAGCCCAAATACGATTAATCCACAAGAGCTTTTTAATGAGGCACAGAGCATGTTGAGTTTGCAGCCCCTCTCAGACAGCTGGGGGAGGTGGTGAGGAGGCAGCCCCTCTCAGACAACTGGGGGAGGTGGTGAGGAGGCAGCCCCTCTCAGACAGCTGGGGGAGGTGGTGAGGAGGCAGTCCCTCTCAGACAGCTGGGGGAGGTGGTGAGGAGGCAGCCCCTCTCAGACAACTGGGGGAAGTGTTGATGAGGCAGCCCCTCTCAGACAACTGGGGGAGGTGTTGATGAGGCAGCCCCTCTCAGACAACTGGGGGAAGTGTTGATGAGGCAGCCCCTCTCAGACAGCTGGGGGAGGTGGTGAGGAGGCAGCCCCTCTCAGACAACTGGGGGAGGTGGTGAGGAGGCAGCCCTTCTCAGACAGCTGGGGGAGGTGGAGAGGAGGCAGCCCCTCTCAGACAACTGGGGGAGGTGGTGAGGAGGCAGCCCCTCTCAGACAACTGGGGGAGGTGGTGAGGGGCACTGAACCAAAAACAGACTTACTTCCATCGCAACGTCCCCAAAAGGCCCTTCTGCTAGCTTGCTAGCCCCGGTCTGCTAACTGCTAGCTTGTTAGCACCGGCCTGCTAACTGTCCGAATCGCCATGTCCCCAGCCAGCCCAACCACTCACTGGACCCATATGTTCACTTGGCTACGCATGCCTCTCTCTAATATCAATATGCCTCGTCCATTACTGTCCTGGTTAGTGATTACTGTCTTATTTCACTGTAGTGCCTCTAGCCCTGCTCAATATGCCTTAACCAACCATGTTGTTCCACCTCCTACATATGCGATGACATCACCTGGGTTAAACGTCTCTAGAGACTATATCTTTGTCACCGTTACTCAATGCCTAGGTTTTCCTCCAATGTACTCTCTTCCTACCATACCTTTGTCTGTACACTATGCCTTGAATCAATGCTATCATTCCCAGAAACCTGCTCCTTTTACTCTCTGTTCCGAAAGTGCTAGACGGCCAGTTCATATAGCCTTTAGCCGTACCCTTATCCTACTTCTCCTCTGTTCTTCTGGTGATGTAGAGGTTAATCCAGGTCCTGCAGTGCCTAGCTCCACTCCCACTCCCCAGGTGTTCTCATTTGTTGACTTCTGTAACTGTAAAAGCCTTGGTTTCATGCATGTTAACATTAGAAGCCAACTCCCTAAGTTTGTTTTACTCACTGCTTTAGCACACTCTACAAACCCGGATGTCTTAGCCGTGTCTGAATCCTGGCTTAGGAAAACCACCAAACACTCTGAAATCTCCATTCCTAACTAAAACATTTTCCGCCAAGATAGAACTGCCAAAGGGGGGCGGTGTTGCAATCTACTGCAAAGATAGCCTGCAGAGTTATATCTTACTATCCAGGTCTGTGCCCAAACAATTTGAGCTTCTACTTCTAAAAATCACCTTTCCAGAAACAAGTGTCTCACTGTTGCTGCTTGCCATAGACCACCCTCTGCTCCCAGGTGTACCCTCGACACCATATGTGAATTGATTGCCCCCCCCATCGATCTTCTGAGCTCTTGCTACCAGGTGACCTAAACTGGGACATGCTTAACACCCCGGCCATCCTACAATCTAAACTTGATGCCCCCAATCTCACACAAATTGTCAATGAACCTACCAGGTACAATCCCAAATCCGTAAACACGGGCACCCTCATAGATATCATCCTAACTAACTCGACCTCCAAATACACCTCTGCTGTTTTCAATCAAGATCTCAGCAATCACTGCCTCATTGCCAGCATCCGTAATGGGTCTGTGACCAAACGACCACCCCTCATCACTGTCAAACGCTCCCTAAAACACTTCTGCGAGCAGGCCTTCTAATCGACCTGGCTGGGTTATCCTGGAATGACATTGACCTTATTCCATCAGTAGAGGATGCCTGGTTATTCGTTAATAAAAGTTCCTTCCTCACCATCTTAAATAAGCATGCCCCATTCAAAAAATGTAGAACTAGAAATAGAAATTGTCCAGGCCTGTCTGCACAAAAACATCCATTGGCGTTCTGCATTAGCATCGGATAGCCCCTGTGATATGCAACTTTTCAGGGAAGTTAGGAACAAATATACACAGGCAGGTAGGAAAGCCAAGGCTAGCTTTTTCAAACAGAAATCTGCTTCTTGTGGTACAAACTCCAAAAAGTTCTGGGACATTGTAAAGTCCATGGAGAATAAGAGCACCTGCTCCCAGCTGCCCACTGCTCTGAGGCTAGGAAACACTGTTACCACCGATAAATCCACTATAATTGAGAATTTCAATAAGCATTTCTCTACGGCTGGCCATGCTTTCCACCTGGCTACCCCTACCCCGGTCAACTGCCCGGCACCCTCCGCTTCATATTCCTCGCCAAACCCACTGGCTCCAGGTCATCTATAAGTCTTCACTAGGTAAAGCCCCGCCTTATCTCAGCTCACTGGTCACGATAGCAGCACCCACCTGTAGCATGCGCTCCAGCAGGTATATTTCACTGGTCACCCCTAAAGCCAATTCCTCCTTTGTTCGCCTTTCCTTCCAGTTCTCTGGTGCCATTGACTGGAACGAATTGTACAAGTCCCTGAAGCTGGAGAATCATATCTCCCTCACTAGCTTTAAGCACCAGCTGTCAGAGCAACTCACAGATCACTGCACCTGTACATAGCCCATCTGTAAACAGCCCATCTCTCTACCTCATCCCCATACTGTATTTATTTATGTATCTTGCGCCTTTGCACCCTAGTATCTCTTCTTGCACATTCATCTTCTGCACATCTACCTTTCCAGTGTTTAATTGCTATATTGTAATTACTTCGCCAAGATGGCCTATTTATTGCCTTCTCCCTTATCTTACCTCATTTGCACTCACTGTATAGACTTCTTTTTTTTCTCTACTGTATTATTGACTGTATGTTTTGTTTATTCCATGTGTTTTATCATGGCCAGGTCGCAGTTGTAAATGAGAACTTGTTCTCAACTAGCCTTCCTGGTTAAATAAAGGTGAAATAAACAACAACAACTAATTTAAACGACTAATGTTTCTGTGAGCTCTCTTAGGCGACAAATGGTGGCCTTGTGTTATGTCATGTTAAATAGGTAGAACATTTGTGAAGAATTAGGCTGCTCTATTTAGGTGATCTATTTGACAGAGGCAGTCTTTTTGACAGAGGCAGTCTTTTTGACAGAGGCAGTCTTTTTGACAGAGGCGGGCATTTGAACACTCAAACTCCCTGGGATTTAGATATTGTACAAACCATTGTCTGTCTCTAATAAAAACACAATGGATAGAGAAACAAATGGATACATAACCAAAATAAAGGCCACCCTTCCCGTGTTCTTGGCACCAGCAGCACCAGAGAGCATGAAACATTAAACAGCAGTACTGTCTCCTAGTGTCACAGAGGCAGAGATTGGTGGTTTCTATGGTATAAATGGCCACAAGTCATTTCTTGTTGTAAACTGCAAGATAAATTGGAAACTATTTCCTGAAAATGTCTGACGGAAATAATTTCACAAATTGAGAAAATCAAGTCCCCATAGGCGCTGAAGTCACCAGCCAGTGTTCCAGTGTTCATACCTGGCTTGGTAGAACATTTTGTGTTTTGTTTGTCATTGTACTCTGTCATGATTTTTCCACGTTGATACACTTTGACCTATCGATGGGTTAGGACAAGCAAGAATCAACGTGACTAGAGCTCTGAGAGTATCCAATGAAATGCTCTAGGTCAGGCCCCTCAGGTCAGATATCACCTGGGCTACGCATTATGCCTGCACTTCTCTGTCAGAGTTGTGAGTGACTAACATCAATACTACACCACACTCTCATTTTATGATACATAGTGCCTGGCCACGAGGTGAGGTGAGAAATGTAGACAGCACAGTGTTGCAAATCAGTGTGACATTAGCTAGATCAAATGTTCTGGTGACTCACTTGAACCGAGTCCAATAGATCTTATATCTGATGGAGAGCGATATTGTTATTGACAGTGACAGGAGCCTTACAAAGAGGTGATGGTGTTATATGACACCACACTACTCCCCTCTGTCACCACAGGGTGATGTAGTGTGTGTGTTGTTGACTTGACCAAGACACAAATTTGATTGAAAGAGTCGACTCGTCTTAAAACCCCAACTCCACGGAAGCAAGGCAGATTGGACACATGCATTGAGGTGTTTAGGCTTTTAGTGTCACGACTTCCGCCGAAGTCGATGCTTCTCCTTGTTCGGGCGGCGTTCGGCTGTCGACGTCACCGGTCTTCTAGCCACCGCTGATCCACTTTTCATTTTCCATTTGTTTTGTCTTAGTCTTACACACCTGGTTTCACTCACCCAATTACCTGTATTATTTAACCCTCTGTTCCCCATGTTTGTTTGTGAGTGATTGTTTTTTGTAAATCGGTCCGTTATTGTGGGCTCGTAATTTTTGCCTTGTATTTTTGTATTTTTGAGTAAAGTACGTTGATTACTCAATTCTGCTGTCCTGCGCCTGACGCTCTACACCAGCTACACACAGGACCACATTACAGAATCACTCACCTACCCAATGGAGTCAGCAGGAGCAGATGTCCTCCCTGTGGCGGTAGAGGAGCGCGTCCAGCAGCACACGACCATGTTGCAACATCTGGGCACCGCCATGGATCGCGTGCTGCAGATGATGGATCGTAGGGAGAGAGGAGGAGGATATCCAGCGCCTCCACCAGCCCCACTACCGCCGACCCCACTGTCCACCTCTCCTTCACCCGGTCCCAGCTGGATTCAGCTCATGCTCCCGAGGGAGTATGATGAGATACTGCAGCTGGAGCTCTACCTGGCGACCGTCCACCCGGCTCCTTCGGGACGTGAGAGTGTGTCCGCCCTCATCTCCTGCCTCTCAGGCAAAGCCCTGGAGTGGACCAACGCTGTATGGAGTGAGGGAGACGCAGCATTGGACCATTAGGCAGAGTTCACCCGCCACTTTCGGGCAGTTTTCGACCACCCGCCTGAGGGTCGAGCGGCGGGTGAACGACTGTTCCACCTGAGGCAGGGGACAAGGAGTGCACAGGATTTTGCATTGGACTTCCGGACACTGGCCGCCAGCGCGGGATGGTACGACAGGGCCCTGATCGATCACTACTGGTGCAGTCTGTGCGAGGACATCCGTCAGGAGGTGGTCTGCCAAGACACCACGCTCACATTGGACCAGCTAGTGGACCTGTCCATCCGGCTGGACAACCTGCTGACTGCCCGCGGACCCCCGGATCAGGGCCTGTCAGTTCCATCCCCTAGCACGCCCATGGAGCTGGGAGGTGCTGCACTTAGGGCGACCAGAGGAAGGGCCATTCCCTGGGATCCCCCTTGTTCCTGTGGATATGCCCTTCCTTGTGCACGCCCTAGATAGTCGATCATTAGGGTCAGGGCTGATTAGGGTGGCCACCGCTCCACTAGACATGGTTACGCAGGAGGGTCACAAGGAGAGAATCAGTCTCTTCCTTATTGATTCTCCTACATTTCCCATGGTGCTGGGCCTACCCTGGTTGACCTGTCATAACCCCAATATTTCGAGGCAACAGAGGGCTCTCAAGGGGGGTCACGAGAGTGCTGAGTGAGGTGTGTAGGGGTTTCCATCGGTGCGACTACGGTGGAAAGTCCAGACCAAGTCTCCACCATGTGCATCCCCTCAGAATATGCCGATTTGGCTCTCGCCTTCTGTAAGAAGAGGGCGACTAATATACCACCCCATCGATGGGGCATTGTGCGATAAATCTCCTGGTAGACGCAGCACTTCCCAGGAGTCAGGTATATCCTCTGTCACAGGAGGAGATGGTGGGAGGCTGGGATAGGAGCCGTGCTCTCTCAGCGCTCGGGCACACCATCAAAGCTCCGCCCCTGTGCTTTCTTTTCGAAGAATCTCAGCCCGACGGAGCGAAACTATGATGTGGTGGACCGGGAGCTGTTGGCTGTTGTCAAGGCTCTGAAGGCATGGACACATTGGCCTGAGGGGGCTAAACATCCTTTTCTCATCTGGACTGACCACCGCAATCTGGAGTATATCCGGGCGGCGAGGAGACTGAACCCTCGCCAGTCAAGGTGGGCCAAGTTTTTTTCACGTTTTGTTTTCATTCTATCCTACAGACCAGGTTTCCAGAACGCTAAGGCTGTCCCGGATGTATGACACAGAGGAGCGGTCCATGGATCACACTCCCATACTTCCAGCCTCTTGCCTGGTGGCACCGGTGGTGTGGGAGCTGGACGTGGACATCGAGCGGGCGTTACGCACAGAGCCCACTCCCCCCAGTGTCCAGCTGGGAGCCTGTACGTTCCGTCTGCTGTCCGTGACCAGTTGATCTATTAGGCGCACACGTCACCCTCCTCTGGTCACCCTGGCATCGGTCGGACGGTGCGTTGCCTTAGTGGGAAGTACTGGTGGTCCACCATGGCCAAGGACGTGAGGGTTTATGTTTCCTCCTGCTCGGTGTTCACCCAGTGCAAGGCTCCCAGGCACCTGCCCATAGGGAAGTTACAACCCCTACCCGTTCCACAACGGCCGTGGTCGCACCTGTCAGTGGACTTCCTGACGGATCTTCCTCCCTCAACAACACCACGATCCTGGTCGTTGTGGATCGATTTTCTCCTGCCGTCTCCTCCCTTTGCCCGGTCTCTTTACGGCCTTACAGACTGCTGAGGCCCTGTTTACACACGTCTTCCGGCACTACGGGGTGCCTGGGGACATAGTTTCTGATAGGGGTCCCCAGTTCACGTCCAGGGTCTGGAGAGCGTTCATGAACGTCTGGGGTCTCGGTCAGCCTCACCTCAGGCTTTCCCCCCGAAAGTAACGGCAGGTGGAGAGAGTAAACCAGGATGTGGGTAGGTTTCTGCGGTCATATTGCCAGGACCCGCCGGGGGAGTGGGCGGCGTTCATCCCCTGGGCAGAGATGGCACAAAACTCACTCTGCCACTCCTCCACTAACCTCTCTCCTTTCCAGTGCATACTGGGGTATCAGCTGGTTCTGGCACCGTGGCATCAGAGCCAGATCGATGCTCCTGCGGTGGACGAATGGTTCAAGCACTCGGAGGAGACTTGTGATGCCGCCCATGTGCACCTACAACCTACACCACCACCGCAGCGAGGCCCTGGTGTTCGCTGGGGGACCGGGTCTGGCTCTCGACCTGAAACCTGCCCCTCCCCCTCCGCCTGCCCTGCCGGAAGCTGGGCCCGCGGTTTGTCTGAGGAGACTGAACGAGGTATGCTACAGGTTACTAATTTCTGCGTCCTGCACCTGACTCTACACCAGCTACACACAGGACCCCATTACATTTATCAATACTCCCCAAAGAGGCCCTGCAACAGAACACCATTTATGATTAGTCTGAAAGAAATCAAATCATATTTTATTTGTCACATGCTTCGTAAACAACATGTGTAGACTAACAGTGCCTTTTGACAGGCCCTTTCCAACAAAGCAGAGAGAAAAATAGAAAAATAATTCACGTGTAGCACAAGGAATAAATACACAATGAGTAACGAAACTTGGCTGTATACACGGGGTACCAGTACAGAGTAGATGTGCAGGGGTACGAGGTCATTGAGGTTGGTACAGTACGTACATTTAGGTAGGGGTAAAGTGACTAGGTAACAAGATAGATAATAAGAAGTAGCAGCAGCGTATGTGATGAGTCAAAAGAGTTCGCGCAAAGGGGGTCAATGCAGATAGTCTGAGATGACTTTGTCTCAGTTCATTACACACGGGATTGTATGATAACAATTTAACACACACACTAAACAATCTAAACACAGGTGCTCATAAACACTTCCACCTGCACCTGAAACTCACACCACACACCAGATGCCTCCCATATAAAGAGCCTCTTATCTGGAAGGACATCAGCTCTTTAGAGCTTTCCTTTCTCCTTTCTCTCTGGCAGTGGTGTAGATAATGGGCTTTTACCTTCAGAAGCCAACACACACACCCACACACATTCGTCAATAAATCACTCTACAATCCTGCTGTTTCTGCCTCTGGAAATATAACATGGATGGTGTGAAGAGAGGAGCACCACCCACACAGTTCAATCTGTTTGGAGGGGGTTATCAACACCACATTACTTTACAATAGAGATAGTGGAAAGATCCTGTGGCATCATTTTCTCAAAACACAGGGATCAAATCAACTCAGCAGGCAGATTTTTTTGTCTCTCCAGATTTGTATTTCTAATTTCAATAGGCAGCATATACAGTGCATGGGTGTCTGAATGAATAAAAACTATTCATCATGGCACAGTAGATTCCCGAAAGTAAAAAAAAAATCAGCTCTGAAAAGGTTTACATCATCCTTTTGTGAGAAATACCCCAAAATGCCGGTCAGTGCCATTGCCATGCTAGGGCGGGTTCAGCAGGGTCGCCTCTAGGACCCAGCAGTGCAGCCGGTCAGGTAGGCTCAGCTCGTAGACTAGAGAGAGGCAGACAAAGGCAGAGAGAGCTCGTGCCGCTATCCTGCAGCATCCACACCCACCCACCTCACTCCAAACGCTCCAGCGCGCGTGAGTACCCAATACTTTTTATATTTTGGTTAAACATAATTAAATGGAGAAAAAATATTATGTCAGTATTTAAATTATGTTTCTGACGGTGAGTTAAGTTGTTGTGTTCAGGAGTATTGGACACTGTGAAGGATTGGTAGAATTTTTGCCTATTTAGGCTGTCGGCTATATTCGCAGGTGATTATAGATGCGCTCGTACCCGTTGGTACAAAACTGTCATGGCTCATCTGTATGTACGGCGCCCACCGCTTTTCTCTGAGGGCATGTGGACAACTGATCCGTTTTTTGCTGTTGCTGAAAGCTAGAGGGGCACTGAAAAACTTTTGTTGTTATTTAAAAACCAATATGACTTAAAACCTGCTCAGACTGGCTTAGTGTTACTAGATAAGAGACAGATCTGCTGTGATGAGGATGTTCGGGGTGATTTGATGCAGGACGCTGACGGGCAGGTCAGAGTTGTTATCTGGGCTGCTGTGGCGCTGGTAGCACAGACCCAGCCTCACATCTCTGTTGTGCAGTTAGACATGTCACAGTCACACAATAGAACAGCTTTGCAGTCTGTCTCTGCTGCACTGTGAGTAGGATGTAGCCTGCCCTGGTTAGGTAAGCATGCTGAGAACATCTGTATTATTTTACATGTCCATTTATTTGTGATATTCAGGGATTGAATGACATATCTGTTGGGGGGGGGGGTGTTATGAGTAGTGGTCTGGACCTTATGGGGATAGACATTTGACATACTTAGGGGCCCCTCCCGTAATTTGAGCCCTGATGATTGTAATGCACTGGGGTGAATCATTAGTCTAGTAATAATACTATTATTTGTAGTTGTATCCGTGTATGATGTAGCACTACAGTAGTCGTAGTGACGGGGTTGTCCCTGTGAGACAATGGGCTGTCCTGAGCGGAGACCATATATAGTCCTAAGTGACGTCATGGGGAGAGGGTCAGTGATTTACCTCTCTGTCTATTATATTAGGGGAGCAGATGGGCTCCCAGCCCCTGTCTGTCGGGAGGAGTACCACTACCCATAACCCATCCCTCCCTGGTCTGGGACCTACCCCCATCTCAGGACCTGTCAGCCAGACTCAGGGCCAGGGTGTGCGGGGGAGGGGAGATCCCAGACGCATTAAGGGTGGGGACAATGTGGTCCTCTCTGTTTGTCTTCATGGAGGAGGACTCGTGTGATGGGGCTGTGAAGAGACAAGGGGAGGAGGACATATCAATCATAATCAGTATTTCGCCATTAAAAGCTGTGAGTTTCATGACCTGTGGCATTGGGGCGTTGCCAGTCTAACACAATCATTGTTTAAGCAGAAATGAGTTAACAAGCCCCTGTTAAGTCATGGAGTCTACATTTGGTTGCCATTGCCCAGCAGTAGAGCCATGTGTGGGCATTGTATGTGGAGCGAGAGTGGGTGATAGCAAGGGTGGGTGATAGCAAGGGTGTGGAGGGTTGAGGGGTTAGGATGCATGTCTTTATCTGAAGCCATCGAGGTGTGGTCACTGGTCACAGCCACTAGGTGGGGATTTGACAGGAAGTGGCCAGGCTTTAATTGGTAAAGCTACTTCAATCCTTGGCCCAGGACTGGTCTGTCTGTCTGTCTGTCTGTCTGGCACAGATCAGAGCTTTAAATGTCACAGATAGCAGCCTCTAGTCTACACACCCTCACTAGCGGCAGGTTGATGTTTATTGGGACGAGTCTTGTCCTGGAGGCAGAACTGACCAATTTGCACTAGATGGGCCAACTGTAAAGACAAAATTGGCCAAATTGTAAAAATGTACAAACAACAAAACATTTGCTTTTTGTCTTAATTTAAGGTCACTGTTAGGCATTGTGGTTAAGGTTAAGTTTTAAAATCACATTTTATGACTTTGTGGCTGTGCCAGCTAGTGACCACTCTGCAGCACTGCCTCTTGAACTAGATTCATGCCGAAAAATGTTATCTTGCCCACTAATTAATGGCCAAGATGGCCTGAATGTGTTGACATAACAATGTGTGCCAAAGCCCTTTTACAGCTAGTTAAAGCTGTTTTCCACTTCATTAATGTGTGATTAAGCTTTGTGTGGCCATTAGTAAAACTCCCCCACTGTGTTGATCAACGGTCAGATATAACCTCATCTCCCTCCTCACATGAGGGTCTGTGTGTTGTACGAAGTGGAACCTTTTGGGTAGGGGCATGGTGAACAGTGGCTGTTACAGTGCTACCCTCTGGAGGGGGCTGGTTATTTCAGATAGGGGTGTTCAGTCAAAGTGACAAGCCCAGATCTGACACCTAGAAATCCAATGATTGTCCTGAGCACTGGGTTGATGTGCTGTTTTAATTGATTTAACCACATGGTGCATTGAGGTGTGTTATAAAGTTACCTTACCATGTGACATCTTCACATATGTTTCTCACTCAAGACTCACTCTGTATGAAATGAATTACTGAGTCATTGATCATCTACATATGACGATTGATTGATAATCTTGTGTATCAGAGTGAGGCAGCAGCAGCAGTTCTGGAAGAGAGTCAGTCCGTCACCAGTGAATCAGCAGCACCTCCAGCCTCGTTCTAATACTAACAATGCATTAGGAATTTAGCAGACAAATCTAATTCTCGACAGGATATGAAAGTGGCCCAGGGGGCTCACAACAAGAACACTATATTTTTGCGGCATGGGTTGGGGTGGATAGTTAATGCCACTTGAAAAGGGCTTGTCATCAGGCAGAGGCTTGTGATGTGAGATGGAGGGGGTGCTGTTATGTTTTTTTTGGTCCTCTCCAGGAAGGGGATGTGGTCTCTGTGGGGCTCCAGGGCTCAGTGGACTGTGGGGCTCCAGGGCTCAGTGGACTGTGGGGCTCCAGGGCTCAGTGGACTGTGGGGCTCCAGGGCTCAGTGGACTGTGGGGCTCCAGGGCTCAGTGGACTGTGGGGCTCCAGGGCTCAGTGGACTGTGGGGCTCCAGGGCTCAGTGGACTGTGGGGCTCCAGGGCTCAGTGGACTGTGGGGCTCCAGGGCTCAGTGGACTGTGGGGCTCCAGGGCTCAGTGGACTGTGGGGCTCCAGGGCTCAGTGGACTGTGGGGCTCCAGGGCTCAGTGGACTGTGGGGCTCCAGGGCTCAGTGGACTGTGGGGCTCCAGGGCTCAGTGGACTGTGGGGCTCCAGGGCTCAGTGGACTGTGGGGCTCCAGGGCTCAGTGGACTGTGGGGCTCCAGGGCTCAGTGGACTGTGGGGCTCAGTGGACTGTGGGGCTCCAGGGCTCAGTGGACTGTGGGGCTCAGTGGACTGTGGGGCTCAGTGGACTGTGGGGCTCAGTGGACTGTGGGGCTCAGTGGACTGTGGGGCTCAGTGGACTGTGGGGCTCAGTGGACTGTGGGGCTCCAGGGCTCAGTGGACTGTGGGGCTCCAGGGCTCAGTGGACTGTGGGGCTCCAGGGCTCAGTGGACTGTGGGGCTCCAGGGCTCAGTGGACTGTGGGGCGGAGGTCACACTGTCATAAAGGACTCTCATTTATCACACATCATCTGCTCCTGCCTCCTTCAGCTGCCACGCCTCCTGCCTACTTCAACACATCACCCTACTGGCACATATCCTGGGAGTCAGCTTGGGGGGGGGGGGGGGGGGGGGGACGGTGACATGCTTTGTTTGTGAACAATGGGCGTGAGCTTATTGACGTGTGGTTATTGATCAGAATTGTTTAGAAGGACATTTTGGTGCAATTGAGTGAGAGGGGCTATTGATGATGGTTGAACAATATAGGAGAAAGATAGGCCTGGAGCTAAACAGAGCACCATATTGTCCCTAGAGTACTGACGCTGTTTTACTTGATAGTTACTGTACTTTGATAAAAGATGGCATACCTTGTGACTTGCAGTGTAAAATAAGAAGCCACTAGTTCCTGTTATCGGATGTGTCTTTTACAGAGAAGCTGTTTGCCTTGTAAACATGGCTACAAATGCAGCCAGACAGCCCAGACTTGAGTCAGCACATTCTAGGCAGGTGTAGATGGGGTTTGTCCCACTGCAGCTAACCTCATTCACAAGTCTTGTACAGTACAATATGGCTGCTGTGCCTGTGCTCTAGCACGTGGATACTGCTGTGGTGCAGTGAGTCTTTGTTCTGACACGGAGCAGCTAGCATTCAGCTCTACTGTGCGGTCATCATAACCTCACGTTCCCCATCTCATACAGAGGAATTATATTCACTTTGATTAGATCACACAGAGATGGCTAATGACATTCATTAGAAATGGGGCTTTGTGGTGTCGTCGTAGCGAAGCAACCTGCCCCACGACTCTTAACGTGTTTCTTTGTCTGCTCTGCAGTCGGCTAGTTTCACTGAAACACTAGTTTCACTCCTGAATGCTCGGAATCGAAACGTTTGTTGAAACGAACAGACAGACTGACTGTCTGACCTGGACAGGGCAGGACTCCAAGCATGTTCCAGGGCACGGCGTTTCAACGATGACCTTCACTGTGCCCTCTGTCCTCCTATGGCGGGGACATTGTTATGATGGTGTGAGATGTGAGACATGGCAGAGAGGGTGACGGCTGCTGGGATCCCATTCACAGTGGCACAGTAATGAGTGCTCTCTGCCCATTCAGTGGCTAATCTCCTCATTATTCCAAACTGTCTATTTCAAAGTTCCAGTAACGAACCTGGTAGCAGCAAACACGTCTCTGGCCAGCCAGCCAGCCAGTCAGTCAGTCAGTCAGTCCCTCCCACCATGCTTTCTTTTCTTCTGTCTTTTTGCGGAGGGGATAAAACGGTCTGCTTGCATTTAAAAAGAGCAGATGTTAGTGGAGAGTTTTGGCAGGAGCACGCTGTGCTCTCTAACCCTCGCCTCATCTACAGGCTTTACAGAGAGGTCTGGACTACCCAGAAAGAGACCATTCCTGCTAGGCTGCTCAGGCCTTTACACAAGCTATTTGCCAAAAGACACCAAATAGAAAACCCTTTTAAAAATACATTGAATCGTTTTTTATCCTTACAACCATGACAATATACTCATTTTTGGGATGTGCATTTGCAAGTACCATATATCTTGCATGAAAAGGCTAACAGAAATGTTTCACCGCCTGGATGGTTTTAAAGAACATATGGCAGAAACAAGCTAGAACCATCTGAATCCTCCCACACCTCAGGGTCTGAGCTATGAGCAGGCAGCAGGGGAGGTTCTGGATCTACTGTATAATCAGCATCCCATAAAGGGCTCTTGGACCAGAGAGCTGAGCTGAACATTTGGAGCATTAGTCACTGATGTAAAGTCCATGGTACCATAGTCACTGATGTAAAGTCCATGGTACCATAGTCACTGATGTAAAGTCCATGGTATCATAGTCACTGATGTAAAGTCCATGGTATCATTGTCACTGATGTAAAGTCCATGGTATCATAGTCACTGATGTAAAGTCCATGGTATCATAGTCACTGATGTAAAGTCCATGGTATCATTGTCACTGATGTAAAGTCCATGGTATCATTGTCACTGATGTAAAGTCCATGGTATCATAGTCATGTCCTATGTGTGGTGCTGAGCACCATGTGTGAGGGTGTATTCACACGTTTCAGTGGTTACTCATCCTCTACCACTGGGAAAGGTACATGGGGTGATCCACCCACGAGTTGAAACGACGAAGAACAATTACTAAGGGTGAGGCAAAGGGGAACTGTACAGAGATCAGATACAGAGACCAGAATCACATTAAGCACATATTGCATGCTGGCATTTATTGTCATGAATCTTTGCCTGGAGGCAGTTCACAGAGTGGTCACTATCTGTCACAGCCGCAAAATCATCTAATCTGATTTGAAATATAAACCTAACCTTAACCACACTGCTAACCCTAACCTTTTTATGAATTCTTACATTATAGACAATTATGACTTTACAGCTGGCCCATTAGCGGAAATCGCTCAGTTCTGCCTCCAGGACAAGACCCATGACAATCAATGTCAGTCTGTGCACATTTCCTGGAGCCAGAGGCAAAGTGTCTCGTTTCCCACCCTGGTCAGACCACAAACAGCAACACACTCTGATGAGACATTCTCCTCCAAAATATCACACATCCACTTGGCCTTCTTAATAATAGTTCCTTACTGGCTACTCCCTTCCCCTCTCTGAAGGACACAGGCTGAATGTATGGTAGATGACAGACAGACGTACAGGCGGAGCAACCTCCGCTCTACAGGAGACCTGTACATCCCATTTAGTGCATACCATGTTTAGTATGTAGTGTATGTTCAGAACTAATGGCCTTAGTTTTAGGGGTCACTGAAGGGTTGTAATGCCTACATAGGACATGTACTACTGAGTATACAGCAGAGTGATTCTGTTCACCTGACATTAAATACTGATCCCCTGTTCACTCGGGAACATCCTCAACGAGGCTTGTGTTTTTGTTGCTGCGCCGTCATGGCAGAACGTTCTCCGGTTGCTTTTACACACACAGAAGGGCTGAGGGTTAACACATCTCTGTGTCTGTCTGTGAGTGGGTGGGCTAATCGATAGTGAGGGCTGTAATTGATTGGGCTGGGCTAGCCTCTCTTCATCTTGCAGAAACCATACACACGCTGGAGAGACAGGGCATGGGGAGACAGGGCATGGGGAGACAGGGCATGGGGAGACAGGGCATGGGGAGGCAGGGCATGGGGAGGCAGGGCATGGGGAGGCAGGGCATGGGGAGGCAGGGCATGGGGAGGCAGGGCATGGGGAGGCAGGGCATGGGGAGGCAGGGCATGGGGAGGCAGGGCATGGGGAGGCAGGGCATGGGGAGGCAGGGCATGGGGAGGCATGTGGAGATGGGTATGGGGAGACATGGGGAGATGGGTATGGGGAGGCATGGTATTGGGAGGCATGTGGAGATGTGGAGAGACTGGGCGTGGAGAGACTGGGCGTGGAGAGACTGGGCGTGGGGAGACTGGGCGTGGGGAGACGTGGAGAGACTGGGCGTGGGGAGACGTGGAGAGACTGGGCGTGGGGAGATGTGGAGAGACTGGGTGTGGGGAGATGTGGAGAGACTGGGCGTGGGGAGACGTGGAGAGACTGGGCGTGGGGAGACGTGGAGAGACTGGGCGTGGGGAGACGTGGAGAGACTGGGCGTGGGGAGACGTGGAGAGACTGGGCGTGGGGAGACGTGGAGAGACTGGGCGTGGGGAGACTGGGCATGGGAGACTGGGCGTGGGGAGACTGGGCATGGGAGACTGGGCGTGGGGAGACTGGGCATGGGAGACTGGGCGTGGGGAGACTGGGCATGGGAGGCTTGGCTTAGTTTACTGCATGTGACCCCCAGCACACCTGTGGTGCATGGTACTCTACTGTATTAGAGGGATAGAAATGGAAAGGGATTCCCACTGCAGGGGAATTTCACAGTAGCTAGATGGTGGAATGTTGAGGGATTAATTTACCACTTTGGTACTCTGTTATTGAATAGCCCTTTTTAGATGTTCATGCCTAAACTAAAATATCTTTACCAAGTCTCCTTAGTTTTATACTGTATGAGCATCAGTATAACTCATAGTGTTGTGTTTTTCCAATGCTAGACTTCCCAGAGCTCAGCACAACCAGCACCTCTCTACCACGGACCCTCCCTGACATCTATCACCATGGAGCTGGACTTCGGCCATTTTGACGAGCGCGACAAGCCCCGTACCCCACGGGGTGGGCGCATGAACGGACTGCCTAGCCCCACCCACAGCGCCCACTGCAGCTTCTACCGCACGCGCACCCTGCAGGCCCTCACCAACGAGAAGAAGGCCAAGAAGGTGAGGTTCTACCGCAACGGAGACCGCTACTTCAAGGGCATCGTGTATGCCGTGGCCGTGGAACGCTTCCGCACCTTCGATGCCCTCTTGGCCGACCTGACGCGCTCGCTCTCCGACCACATCAACCTTCCCCAGGGGGTCCGCTTCATCTTCTCCATCGACGGAATGCGCAAGATCACCACCATGGATGAGCTGGAGGAAGGTGAGCTCACAGGGGGTTGGGTGGTAGGGAGTGGGGGTCCTTGCAGAGGAAGGTGAGCTCACAGGGAAGTCTGTAGGTAGAGAGAGGGGTCATTATGGAGAAGGTGAGCTCACAGGGAGGTCGGGAGTGGGGGTCATTATGGAGGAAGGTGGGCTCATGGGGGTTGGGTGGTAGGGAGTGGGGGTCATTGGATAAAGGTGAGCTCATGGGGTTGGGTGGTAGGAAGTGGGGGTCATTGTGGAGGAAGGGGAGCTCACGGGGTTGGGTGGTAGGGTGGGGGTCAGTGGGGGGGGAGCTCATTGTGGTAGTCAGGAAGGTGAGCTCACGGGTTGGGTCGTAGGGAGTGGGGTCATTATGGAGGAAGGTGATCTCACATGGGGGGTTTGGGTGATCGGGACTGGGGGTCATTATGGAGGAAGGTGATTCTCACATGGGGGTTGGGTGCTAGGGAGTGGGGGTCATTGTGGAGGAAGGTGATCTCACATGGGGTTTTGGTGGTAGGGAGTAGGGGGTTGGATGCTAGGGAGTAGGGGGGTTGGATGCTAGGGAGTAGGGGGTTGGATGCTAGGGAGTAGAGTGGTTGGATGCTAGGGAGTAGAGGGGTTGGATGCTAGGGAGTAGAGGGGTTGGATGCTAGGGAGTAGAGGGGTTGGATGCTAGGGAGTAGGGGGGTCGGATGCTAGGGAGTAGGGGGGTCGGATGCTAGGGAGTAGGGGGTCGGATGCTAGGGAGTAGGGGGGTCGGATGCTAGGGAGTAGGGGGGTCGGATGCTAGGGAGTAGGGGGGTCGGATGCTAGGGAGTAGGGGCTGTAGGTTATGTCAAAGTTTTGCCAACCAACAATTGTCATGCAACAGACTGCAGGTTTCATGGTAATTGACATTAATTAACATAAACATGTTTAGCATCTCCAGGCCTCCACACAAGCTGTATTTAAGATGCTGATATGCACCTTTGGAACAGCTACATTTAAATAGTTTAATAAATCAATTTAATTTACACCATCACAACAAATCCATAATTTATGTTATACAGGTCTAAAGAAACCTAATGATATGAAGAAAATGTATTTCAGAAGAACAGAATAGGAGTTGCCCTACTGTGTTTTCTGGCTGTGCGCCGTGTCATACATAGGCTTGTTCATTTACCCGACAAGATATGTTTATGTCCCATGCTATTATTTTATATTATATGATTTTATAGTAAAAAAAAATAGAATTGAACTGAACTGAAAGAAATAGAAGTGATATTTTTCCCATTCCGGAGCGAGTGCAAATATGAAGTGGATATGTGGAGCGTAAAAGTGATCAGTTGAAACAGGTCCATGGGCTCTCCAACCCTGCTCCTGCAGCTACCCAGTGCTTCATTTGGGAAACCAAGTGAAATTTGTATGGCAACATCAATAGTAACATGTTTTCGCAATGAAACATATTTAATTATGACAGCTGGAGAAAGGAACGAAGAAGAGAGAGGAGATGGAAACTCACGGTGGTGAGTTTAGCTAAATGCAATGTCAGCCTATTAATTATAAAAATGGCCTATTACTAGGTTATTCCAAATCAAATACAAATGCAATATAATTGTAGGCAAGCCTAAATTAAATAAATTCAAATCTTAAATCAGTTTTGTTTTGTCTTTTTCTGCTGTGTGTAATATGTGGTAGGCTATTTATTGTGTAATAGCACAAACATAATTGTAATTCTGTGTTTTCTTTTCCCGGGCTTGGGCTCATATACAGTATCGGCCAATGCTTATGCATGAGTTAAAATATGCATATGAGTGTTTTGAATGAATCATCACCTTAGAAAGCGCTGTCCAATTTGTTGTGTTAGGCTTTGAAACAACATCCACAACGACCATGTTTTCCACTCAGTTTCAACCTGCTGTTGAACTTCTTTCTTCAAATTGATCAATCACAGTGAGATGAGCTTTAAAAGCACATACTGTTTTGATGATAAGATTTATATTGTCAGAGTGGTTCGAGGGACAATAGAGCCCAGAGCACCTGGCCAGTAGTACCTGCTGGTTGTAGGGGGTTGTGTACTCCCAATGCATGTCCAGAGTGCATATAATGAGATTATCATGACTCAACAGTCATATAGAATTTTACTGCTGTCATGACTCATGACTGCCAGTGTGACAGTAATACTGTCACTGCAACAGCCCAAGTAGGGAGTGGGGGTCATTATGGAGGAAGGTGAGCTCACAGGGGGTTGGGATTGTATGGAGTGGGGGACATTATGGATAAAGCTGAGAACACAGGGGGTTGAGTGGTATGAAGTGGGGGTCATTATGGAGGAAGGTGTGGTCACAGGGGGTTGGATTGTAAGGAGTGGGGGACATTATGGATAAAGATGAGAACACAGGGGGGTTGGATGGGAGGTAGTGGGGGACATTATGGATAAAGATGAGAACACGGGGGTTGGATGGGAGGTAGTGGGGGACATTATGGATAAAGATGAGAACACAGTGGGGTTGGATGGGAGGTAGTGGGGGTCATTATGGAGGAAGGTGTGGTCACAGGGGTTGGATTGTAAGGAGTGGGGGACATTATGGATAAAGATGAGAACACAGGGGGTTGGATGGGAGGTAGTGGGGGACATTATGGATAAAGATGAGAACACAGGGGGTTGGATGGGAGGTAGTGGGGGACATTATGGATAAAGCTGAGAACACAGGGGGTTGGGATTGTATGGAGTGGGGGACATTATGGATAAAGCTGAGAACACAGGGGGGTTGGGATTGTATGGAGTGGGGGACATTATGGATAAAGCTGAGAACACAGGGGGGTTGGGATTGTATGGAGTGGGGGACATTATGGATAAAGCTGAGAACACAGGGGGGTTGGGATTGTATGGAGTGGGGGACATTATGGATAAAGCTGAGAACACAGGGGGGGGATTGGGATTGTATGGAGTGGGGGACATTATGGATAAAGCTGAGAACACAGGGGTTGGGATTGTATGGAGTGGGGGACATTATGGATAAAGCTGAGAACACAGGGGGTTGGATGGGAGGTAGTGGGGGACATTATGGATAAAGCTGAGAACACAGGGGTTGGGATTGTATGGAGTGGGGGACATTATGGATAAAGCTGAGAACACAGGGGGTTGAGTGGTATGAAGTGGGGGTCATTATGGAGGAAGGTGTGGTCACAGGGGGTTGGATTGTAAGGAGTGGGGGACATTATGGATAAAGATGAGAACACAGGGGGGATGGATGGGAGGTAGTGGGGGACATTATGGATAAAGATGAGAACACAGGGGGGTTGGATGGGAGGTAGTGGGGGACATTATGGATAAAGATGAGAACACAGGGGGTTGGATGGGAGGTAGTGGGGGACATTATGGATAAAGATGAGAACACAGGGGGTTGGATGGGAGGTAGTGGGGGACATTATGGATAAAGATGAGAACACAGTGGGGTTGGATGGGAGGTAGTGGGGGACATTATGGATAAAGATGAGAACACAGGGGGGTTGGATGGGAGGTAGTGGGGGACATTATGGATAAAGATGAGAACACAGTGGGGTTGGATGGGAGGTAGTGGGGGACATTATGGATAAAGATGAGAACACAGTGGGGTTGGATGGGAGGTAGTGGGGGACATTATGGATAAAGATGAGAACACAGGGGGGTTGGATGGGAGGTAGTGGGGGACATTATGGATAAAGATGAGAACACAGTGGGGTTGGATGGGAGGTAGTGGGGGACATTATGGATAAAGATGAGAACACAGGGGGGTTGGATGGGAGGTAGTGGGGGACATTATGGATAAAGGTGAGAACACAGGGGGGTTGGATGGGAGGTAGTGGGGGACATTATGGATAAAGATGAGAACACAGAGGGGGTTGGATGGGAGGTAGTGGGGACATTATGGATAAAGATGAGAACACACGGGGGTTGGATGGGAGGTAGTGGGGGACATTATGGATAAAGATGAGAACACAGGGGGGTTGGATGGGAGGTAGTGGGGGACATTATGGATAAAGGTGAGAACACAGGGGGGGATTGGATGGGAGGTAGTGGGGGACATTATGGATAAAGGTGAGAACACAGGGGGGTTGGATGGGAGGTAGTGGGAGACATTATGGATAAAGGTGAGAACACAGGGGGGTTGGAATTTTAGGGAGTGGGGGACATTATGGATAAAGGTGTGGTCACAGGGGTTGGGTGGTAAGGAGTGGGGGTCATTATGGATAAAGGTGAGAACACAGGGGGTTGGGTGGTAGGTAGTGGGGGTCATTATGGATAAAGGTGTGGTCACAGGGGGTTGGGTGGTAAGGAGTGGGGGTCATTATGGATAAAGGTGTGGTCACGGGGGTTGGATGGGAGGTAGTGGGGGTCATTCTGGATAAAGGTGAGAACACAGGGGGTTGGGTGGTAAGGAGTGGGGGTCATTATGGATAAAGGTGAGAACACAGGGGGGTTGGGTGGTAAGGAGTGGGGGTCATTATGGATAAAGGTGAGAACACAGGGGGTTGGGTGGTAAGGAGTGGGGGTCATTATGGATAAAGGTGAGAACACAGGGGGTTGGGTGGTAAGGAGTGGGGGTCATTATGGATAAAGGTGAGAACACAGGGGGTTGGGTGGTAAGGAGTGGGGGACATTATGGATAAAGGTGAGAACATAGGGGGTTGGGTGGTAAGGAGTGGGGGTCATTATGGATAAAGGTGAGAACACAGGGGGTTGGGTGGTAAGTAGTGGGGGTCATTATGGATAAAGGTGTGGTCACAGGGGGTTGGGTGGTAGGTAGTGGGGGTCATTATGGATAAAGGTGTGGTCACAGGGGTTGGGTGGTAAGGAGTGGGGGTCATTATGGATAAAGGTGAGAACACAGGGGGTTGGGTGGTAAGGAGTGGGGGTCATTATGGATAAAGGTGAGAACACAGGGGGTTGGGTGGTAAGGAGTGGGGGTCATTATGGATAAAGGTGAGAACACAGGGGGTTGGGTGGTAAGGAGTGGGGGTCATTATGGATAAAGGTGAGAACACAGGGGGTTGGGTGGTAAGGAGTGGGGGTCATTATGGATAAAGGTGAGAACACAGGGGGGTTGGGTGGTAGGTCGTGGGGGTCATTATGGATAAAGGTGAGAATACAGGGGGTTGGGTGGTAGGTCGTGGGGGTCATTATGGATAAAGGTGAGAATACAGGGGGTTGGGTGGTAGGTCGTGGGGGTCATTATGGATAAAGGTGAGAACACAGGGGGGGTTGGGTGGTAGGTCGTGGGGGTCATTATGGATAAAGGTGAGAACACAGGGGGGTTGGGTGGTAGGTCGTGGGGGAGTAGTTTTCTCCTTGGGTGACACCTATCATTGTAAGTTCTGTTAATGTGATTAGGAAAGGTTAAACAGTGGTATTCTGTCATCACCTGTAACACGGGAATAACGAGAGGCATGAACATCTCCTCTGAGATGGAGTCTAGTCTGGCTGGTCTAGTTCTCTGAGATGGAGTCTAGTCTGGCTGGTCTAGTTCTCTGAGATGGAGTCTAGTCTGGCTGGTCTAGTTCTCTGAGATGGAGTCTAGTCTGGCTGGTCTAGTTCTCTGAGATGGAGTCTAGTCTGGCTGGTCTAGTTCTCTGAGATGGAGTCTAGTCTGGCTGGTCTAGTTCTCTGAGATGGAGTCTAGTCTGGCTGGTCTAGTTCTCTGAGATGGAGTCTAGTCTGGCTGGTCTAGTTCTCTGAGATGGAGTCTAGTCTGGCTGGTCTAGTTCTCTGAGATGGAGTCTAGTCTGGCTGGTCTAGTTCTCTGAGATGGAGTCTAGTCTGGCTGGTCTAGTTCTCTGAGATGGAGTCTAGTCTGGCTGGTCTAGTTCTCTGAGATGGAGTCTAGTCTGGCTGGTCTAGTTCTCTGAGATGGAGTCTAGTCTGGCTGGTCTAGTTCTCTGAGATGGAGTCTAGTCTGGCTGGTCTAGTTCTCTGAGATGGAGTCTAGTCTGGCTGGTCTAGTTCTCTGAGATGGAGTCTAGTCTGGCTGGTCTAGCTGGCTGTAATCTCTGCATATTAAATATGATCATCTGATGGTTTACAGGGCAATGGAGCAGTGGGACGGTGTGCTATGCTAGTTTACACCGTGTTCTCCAGTGACTCTGCCACTCTGCTAAAAGCTGCTACTTGTTGAGCAGCAGAAGTACAGTCACTTCAGTCATGCTGTTAAATCTCAGTAATTCATTAGCAGTGATTTGGTCAGCGCCTCGGGAGCCAGCGAGCAGTAGTCTCAGTATGTCTGAAGCAGACCGAAAATAGTCTGAAATAATACATGTTTACTCATAACTCGCGAGCCCTGGTCTAGACTATGCTGGTTTAACACGTTTTCACCACTGTTCCTTCAATTTACCACCACTGTACCACCACTGTACCACCACTGTACCACCACTTTACCCCCACTGTTCCTTTACTGTACCACCACTTTACCCCCACTCTTCCTTTACTGTACCACCACTTTACCCCCACTGTTCCTTCACTGTTCCACCACTTTACCACCACTGTTCCTTCACTGTTCCACCACTTTACCACCACTGTTTCTTCACCGTTCCACCACTTTACCACCACTGTTCCACCACTTTACCACCACTGTTCCACCACTTTACCACCACTGTTCCACCACTTTACCACCACTGTTCCTTCACTGTTCCACCACTTTACCACCACTGTTCCTTCACTGTTCCACCACTTTACCACCACTGTTCCTTCACTGTTCCTCCACTGTTCCACCACTGTTCCACCACTTTACCACCACTGTTCCTTCACTGTTCCACCACTTTACCACCACTGTTCCACCACTTTACCACCACTGTTCCTTCACTGTTCCACCACTTTACCGCCACTGTTCCTTCACTGTTCCACCACTTTACCGCCACTGTTCCGCCACTGTTCCTTCACTGTTCCACCACTTTACCGCCACTGTTCCTTCACTGTTCCACCACTTTACCGCCACTGTTCCTTCACTGTTCCACCACTTTACCGCCACTGTTCCACCACTTTACCACCACTGTTCCTTCACTGTTCCACCACTTTACCACTGTTCCTTCACTGTTCCACCACCCACCACTGTTCCACCACTTTACCACCACTGTTCCTTCACTGTTCCACCACTGTTCCTTCACTGTTCCACCACTTTACCACCACTGTTCCACCACTTTACCACCACTGTTCCTTCACTGTTCCACCACTTTACCACCACTTTACCACCACTTTACCACCACTGTTCCACCACTGTTCCTTCACTGTTCCACCACTTTACCACCACTTTACCACCACTGTTCCTTCACTGTTCCACCACTGTTCCTTCACTGTTCCACCACTTTACCGCCACTGTTCCGCCACTGTTCCTTCACTGTTCCACCACTTTACCGCCACTGTTCCGCCACTGTTCCTTCACTGTTCCACCACTTTACCGCCACTGTTCCTTCACTATTCCACCACTTTACCGCCACTGTTCCTTCACTGTTCCACCACTTTACCGCCACTGTTCCTTCACTGTTCCGCCACTTTACCGCCACTGTTCCTTCACTGTTCCACCACTTTACCGCCACTGTTCCTTCACTGTTCCACCACTTTACCACCACTGTACCACCACTGTACCACCACTTTACCACCACTGTTCCACCACTGTTCCACCACTTTACCACTGCTCTGTTCCGCTGTTGGTTTCCACCACTTTACTGACTGCTTTAGTGCTCTGTGGGTTGATGGATTGTGATAATAATGCATCCTACTGTCTTCATGATGATCATCATAGTCAGTAGGGTGGACATGGATAGTGAAACAGTTTTCACAATTCTGTCTTCCTCCTCTCATTGATATGCATGGTGTAGTGGTAGTCTGTTGCTGTCGTTGTGTGAAACCCTACACTGTTATTAGAGATTCTCACTGAGGTTTTTATCCGGTCAGTGACTCTCACTGGAATGTACATGTGGAATTCTCTGCTCAGAAGTGGAGGGAGAGAGAGCATTGCAATGAGTGCTTGGCAGGATCCAAAGCCGTAATCGCTGCGTCTGCATCCAGGAATTAGGAAATGGTTCCTAAATGGAGCCTGTTGTCCCAGTGGAACCATCCATCCATCTGCCTGGAGGCTGGAGCACAGGCAGCATTCTGTTTGATGAGCCGACAGACGGGGTCTCGGCCCCTCTCCTTGGCATGATGTAATGTAACGTCTCCTCCCCTCATTAGGGGGACTCCCCCACCTTTGATGTGATTGCTGAGTCTCAGACTCGTCATAATTATCCATACGGGAGTCGTACAGCCAGCTCAGCCAATCTCTCTCAGCAGAATATCATGAAGCCTGCTGGATGCTCTACACACTGCCCTATCCCACCTGGACAAGAGGAACACCTATGGGAGAATATTGTTAATTGACTACAGCTCAGCATTCAACACAATAGTCCCCTCCAAGCTTGACACTGCTCAAGGACCTGAGTATGAGCACCTCCCTCTGCAAACTGGATCCTGGACTTCCTGACAGGCAGACCTCGGGTGGTGAGGGTAGTCAATAACACCTCAACATGGGGGGGGGCTCCCAAGGGTGCTCGGCCCCCTCCTGTACATCTCTTACTCTGTTATATTAATACCCCCCTCAACAGTAGTAGTATCTGTTATTCCTTCTTAAGGTTGCAGAGGGAGGTTAAATTAGTGGAAACTATCAAAGTCTACCAGTAAACTAACAGAATGTTGGTAACTTCCAGGGTTTGTTTGGAATTTTATCAAATGACATCGAGTGGCATTTTTGGGCACAGATTGTCACACGTGTCTGTAATGATATCTGACCCTCTGTGTTGCCTTACTGCATATGCAAAATATATCAAATAAGAGGATTTGAAAATAAACATTTGAATGACAAAGCTGTAAAACATTATCCTAAATATAAACCATAAACTCTGTGATTTTCATTGGTGTTTAATATTATTTTTATTTGAGTAATTTAGCAGATGCTCTTATCCAGAGTGATTCACAGGAGCAATGCCTCGCTCAAGGGTGACGGTTTCAGCATATATATACAGTATATATTTTTTTACACACATTTATTTGACTGTCAGTATGTCTTTGTAAATGTGTTGGTGCCAAACTGGTGGCAGTTGTGAAAAAAAGTCAATAGTTGAAAGAGTTGCAGAGTTCATTAAAAATAATGCATTTGTTGATTCTGTCTTTTTTTCATTAATTAGACTATTTTCTCTTGAATCATATGATCTATCCATTAGAAACTCATTGACAATAGGGACACAGATATAGAAAAACATTAAAAAAAAAAAAAAAGTTATTCAAGTATAAATGACCGAAGTTGCCATAGATTACCTGTTAATTACTTAAGTTACAGAATACTCAGGTCAATTTGGTAAGTTACCAGTAGCTTTGCAACTCTATTCCTTCTTCTTAGAAAGCCCAAAATAAGGTGGAAGTGGGTCTGTAACTATATTAAACAGGCTCTCCTGGGAATGAAGGGTTTCACAGTCTGAGGAGGCTGACAGGTCGGCGGAGCTGAGCTTCCTCTCTCTCTCTCTCCAGACACCAGCTGGATCGCTGTATAGGGGAGAAGAACTGTTGCTGCCTGCCAAGAGAAATAGATCATATTGGGGCCTATTAATAGAATATAAATAGATCCTACTGCTACTTAGCGTTATAAAACGTTTTAGATTATGTTACATTGCCAGCTGGGAAATGATCTATGGTTGTTAAAAGGGATGACTTAAGGAAACAGAGAGCCTGCATGTTTGGACTACAACCAAAGAGGAAAAAAGCAAGGACAAATGAAAAAGGGTATGAAGGGCCATGTAGTGAAAGAGAAGGGATGTAGAAGGCAAAATATTTCTTCTAGTTGCACTATACAGCAGTTAGTTCATTACACTATGCTATTTGAAGTACAGCTTGCCAGTAATGTACTCTACCTTTGGGTTCATTACCTTGACCACACCCCTCAGAGTAAGAAAACCCTGTAACCTTATACACTTCACTCTGATGCAATTACTTACCTCTTCCTCTCGACTCGTATGACCCGGGAATTCAGTGTCCTCTGCCAGTGTTGATTAAGACTCTCCCTCAACGCCATCTGCCCTGGAGGCAGAGTTTTTCAATTACACTCAACACCCCTGGCTAATTGTGTTGCTCACTTCCCTGGATACAGTCCCTCTTTCCTACTGACACATCAACCATTGTCTTAAGTTTCTACTGACGCCAATGAACAGGAACTCTAAACCACATGCCAATTCATTCCAGTGTGCGGCAGATGCATTTTCCTAAAAGCTTGGAAGACCTTCAGGGGGTGTTTCTAGGGAAGGGGGTGGGGGAAAGGGGCTGGGATTATACAAATGATACAAAGAGATAAACCCTGGCTTCATTTGATCAAAATGAGGTGATCATCTCTTGTTTTGTGTTTAGGAAAGAGAGGGTCCTTGGGGGAGTGACTGTATGTTGTATGTGTGGGGCTGCTGAGGCGGGCCAGAAGAGACCATGTGTGGCACTAGTGGAATACTGCAGTTTCATTTTACATTTACTGTTTTGTCGTTTAGCAGATGCTCTTATGCAGAGCATCTTACAGTAATAAATGCATAAATGTTTTCATACTGGTCCCCCATGGGAATCGAACCCACAACCCTGGCACTGCATGTGCCATGCTCTACCAACTGAGCCCCCCTGCGCAAGATCAGAAAAATGTGCAGTTTCATAGATAATCTCATGCTATCCTACACATTTTGCAATCGGGCTAAGAGAATTTTGGATTTTTTAAGCATATTACTTGCAATTCTACCAATATGGCTGCCATTTTCACCCCATTTTGGAACGTTGAGGGTTTATGACACATGGCCATGGGCTGTTTCTTTGGCGGGCGACCATAGAGATCCTATAAAATGATTAGGGGCTATGTCATAAATCCTCAACTTTCCAGAATGGGGTGAAAATGGCAGCCATATTGGTCAGGGACAAATCCAAACCAGTCTAGGAATTAATGGCAGTAGAGGCATACTCCTGATTTTTACTTATGCAGGAAAATTAAACAAAGATGTGATATATCAGAAATTCTATAATAGAATACTTGTCAACCTAAAATAGTAGTATATGAATAGCCTAAAAAATATGCAAACAGACCATAAATATCTCAACGTTTGTTTTCTTGGAAAGCTGAGACTCCTTTTATATGATACAAGATCAGTATTTGTAACATGTCCAAGTCCTATCAACTGATTTTAGCCAGTGTATGTGTGTATGTGTGTATGGGTGGGAATTGAATGCATAGTTTGAATGGAAAGATAGCGAGCTAACAAACATACAGTGCAGATACATTCTTCAAATGTGTTATTTTACACGATCTTATCACAGCACTAGTAAACTATGGTCTACCAGCTCCCTGACCAACATGGCTAACTTTTATCCCATCATAAGAAGGTGTGTGTTTTGTGCAAGAGCGAGAGTTTGTGTGTGTGTTGGTGGGAAGAGGACAGGTCCTCCTCTTACAGAGGATAATGAACTCTGCGCTGTATTATCCGGTCCTTTGTCTGGTGCTGCAGTGGCACAGGGAGTGATGTCCTCTGGATCTCTCTGGCTCTCTACATGATGGAGAGATCAGGGAGGGACACATGGAAATGGAGGAGAGATGGGTAGAGAAATGGAGGAGAGATGGAGGGTATTATGAAAAACAGATAGTGGGGGGGTGGCTGCTCCTCTTTCTCATTTATATCACTAACAGTGCAATGCATGTTGGGAAATTAACCCAGACTGCTGAAGGAGGCATCCGGATGCCAGCCGAACCGGTAAGGAGAACCGAACGAGTATGCTTGCATACTCCCTTAAAATACCTTTGCTTGAAAAAACGAGAGGAAAGTGGCAATAGTACTGTTTGTCCATCTTGAGACTCTGTAGCCAGTAAACACTTCCTCAAAATGGTCAGAATTAATCTAAGAACTCAAGAAATCTGTCATTCGTTTTGACTTTTTTTGCTGACGAAATCTTAGTCGCACAATCTATCTAAGATGTTTGGTGCAGTATTTCTCATGAAAATGAGTCGTCTATTGTTGAATGACAACGAACACTTAATTGAAGAATCCCTACCATTGACCGATCACAGACGAAGGGGCGTAGACTTTCGTGTGCACGAACAGCCGAAATACCCTTTACGGAAGACCATTTAGAGGAAGGCTTACACGATACAGTATTAGCCCGAGTTAACTGCTGCACCACCTTTACAGGCCTCTGGACCTTACGGTACTGTACGGATCAGAGTACTGGATCTCAGCCCAAGCTGACAGTCCACCCAGGCATAAGGCTTAGTGGGACTGGCTGACTCTTACGATCTGACCTTAGGAGAAATCAGGACCTGCTTACCTTGATGGAAGTGTTGAGGGCTGCCATTTACACTGTTGCTGGGCAGAATGCCCTACTGTATAGACTCGCTCAATTATAATCGTGAGAGGTAGCAGGCAGTTCTCCACCGTCCTACTACAGAATCTGCTAGATCTGATGAAAGAGAGAGATAAATATATTCTTTCCAGGTGCTGTGAGTAAGCAGTGCACTCTAGGTAGATGCTGTCATGACACTGTTTGAAAAGCTGTTTCTGCGATCTCTGCTCTTTTACACAGGACAGCCACAGTTTCAGATGTAGCGTTATATGCTAGCGTCATTTATTCACTTTCCATTGTTAAAACATCTGTAGAAATATACCTATGATACTGTGTTGGATCTCATGACACACCACATCATGACGAGCACCACAGGTAGGAAGACTTTAGTAGAAATTCACATTAGTATTTCACCTAGACATGGAATATTATATTATAACAGTGTTTTGATGCACAAAGAGCTCATTTTAGACTTAACTTATTCATTTGCTTAGGCAAAGGCATGTAAATAAATTGTGTGCGTTCTCCAGGGATGAACATGCTACCGTAGGCTATGTAGCTTTGATCACGTCTCAATGACAGTGCCTTCTCTGTGTGCCGTCTGGAACAAATGCAGAGAATATAATGAGTAGGAAGGAGGTGCCAAGTAGCCTAGCGGTTATGAGCATTGGACCAGCAACCGAAAGGTTGTTGGTTTGAATCCCCTAGCCGACTACGTGACAGATCTGTCGGTGCCCTTGTGCGACACACTTAACCCTATTGGCTCCTGTAAGTTGCTCTGGATAAGAGCATCTAGTAAAATGTAAATGTAGAGTGAGCTCTGTCCATCAACCATGTGACCTGTCACATACACCCACTGACAGGCAGATCTGGGAGAGTTCAGGGCTGACTATGTGGAAGCAGAAGCCCACTGCTTTTCAAAGTAAAGAAAAGTAAAGGTTTGTCCGTTTCATTGCTCCTCTGGTCTTCCTGTCCTCTGGTGTGTCATTGCTCCTCTGGTCTTCCTGTCCTCTGGTGTGTCATTGCTCCTCTGGTCTTCCTGTCCTCTGGTGTGTCATTGCTCCTCTGGTCTTCCTGTCCTCTGGTGTGTCATTGCTCCTCTGGTCTTCCTGTCCTCTGGTGTGTCATTGCTCCTCTGGTCTTCCTGTCCTCTGGTGTGTCATTGCTCCTCTGGTCTTCCTGTCCTCTGGTGTGTCGCTGTTCTGGTCTTCCTGTCCTCTGGTGTGTCATTGCTGTTCTGGTCTTCCTGTCCTCTGGTGTGTCATTGCTGTTCTGGTCTTCCTGTCCTCTGGTGTGTCATTGCTGTTCTGGTCTTCCTGTCCTCTGGTGTGTCATTGTTCCTCTGGTCTTCCTGTCCTCTGGTGTGTCATTGCTCCTCTGGTCTTCCTGTCCTCTGGTGTGTCATTGTTCCTCTGGTCATCCTGTCCTCTTGTGTGTCATCGCTCCTCTGGTCGTCCTGTCCTCTGGTGTGTCATTGCTCCTCTGGTCTTCCTGTCCTCTGGTGTGTCATTGCTCCTCTGGTCGTCCTGTCCTCTGGTGTGTCATTGTTCCTCTGGTCTTCCTGTCCTCTGGTGTGTCATTGCTCCTCTGGTCGTCCTGTCCTCTGGTGTTTCATTGCTCCTCTGGTCTTCCTGTCCTCTGGTGTGTCATTGCTCCTCTGGTCGTCCTGTCCTCTGGTGTGTCATTGCTCCTCTGGTCTTCCTGTCCTCTGGTGTGTCATTGCTCCTCTGGTCGTCCTGTCCTCTGGTGTGTCATTGCTCCTCTGGTCTTCCTGTCCTCTGGTGTGTCGCTGTTCTGGTCTTCCTGTCCTCTGGTGTGTCATTGCTCCTCTGGTCTTCCTGTCCTCTGGTGTGTCATTGCTCCTCTGGTCTTCCTGTCCTCTGGTGTGTCATTGCTCCTCTGGTCTTCCTGTCCTCTGGTGTGTCATTGCTCCTCTGGTCGTCCTGTCCTCTGGTGTGTCATTGTTCCTCTGGTCTTCCTGTCCTCTGGTGTGTCATTGCTCCTCTGGTCGTCCTGTCCTCTGGTGTTTCATTGCTCCTCTGGTCTTCCTGTCCTCTGGTGTGTCATTGCTCCTCTGGTCGTCCTGTCCTCTGGTGTGTCATTGCTCCTCTGGTCTTCCTGTCCTCTGGTGTGTCATTGCTCCTCTGGTCGTCCTGTCCTCTGGTGTGTCATTGATCCTCTGGTCTTCCTGTCCTCTGGTGTGTCGCTGTTCTGGTCTTCCTGTCCTCTGGTGTGTCATTGCTCCTCTGGTCTTCCTGTCCTCTGGTGTGTCATTGCTCCTCTGGTCTTCCTGTCCTCTGGTGTGTCATTGCTCCTCTGGTCTTCCTGTCCTCTGGTGTGTCATTGCTCCTCCTCTTCCTGTCCTCTGATGTGTCATTGCTGTTCTGGTCTTCCTGTCCTCTGGTGTGTCATTGCTGTTCTGGTCTTCCTGTCCTCTGGTGTGTCATTGCTCCTCTGGTCTTCCTGTCCTCTGGTGTGTCATTGCTGTTCTGGTCTTCCTGTCCTCTGGTGTGTCATTGCTGTTCTGGTCTTCCTGTCCTCTGGTGTGTCATTGCTGTTCTGTTCTTCCTGTCCTCTGGTGTGTCATTGCTGTTCTGGTCTTCCTGTCCTCTGGTGTGTCATTGTTCCTCTGGTCTTCCTGTCCTCTGGTGTGTCATTGTTCCTCTGGTCTTCCTGTCCTCTGGTGTGTCATTGCTCCTCTGGTCATCCTGTCCTCTGGTGTGTCATTGCTCCTCTGGTCGTCCTGTCCTCTGGTGTGTCATTGTTCCTCTGGTCGTCCTGTCAAATCAAATCAAATCAAATCAAATTGTATTTGTCACATACACATGGTTAGCAGATGTTAATGCGAGTGTAGCGAAATGCTTGTGCTTCTAGTTCCGACAATGCAGTGATAACCAACAAGTAATCTAACTAACAATTCCAAAACTACTGTCTTATACACAGTGTAAGGGGATAAGGAACATGTACATAAGGATATATGAATGAGTGATGGTACAGAGCAGCATACAGTAGATGGTATCGAGTACAGTATATACATATGAGATGAGTGTGTAGACAAAGTAAACAAAGTGGCATAGTTAAAGTGGCTAGTGATACATGTGTTACATAAGGATGCAGTCGATGTTGTAGAGTACAGTATATACATATGCATATGAGATGAATAATGTAGGGTAAGTAACATTATATAAGGTAGCATTGTTTAAAGTGGCTAGTGATATATTTACATCATTTCCCATCAATTCCCATTATTAAAATGGCTGGAGTTGGGTCAGTGTCAATGACAGTGTGTTGGCAGCAGCCACTCAATGTTAGTGGTGGCTATTTAACAGTCTGATGGCCTTGAGATAGAAGCTGTTTTTCAGTCTCTCGGTCCCAGCTTTGATGCACCTGTACTGACCTCGCCTTCTGGATGATAGCGGGGTGAACAGGCAGTGGTTCGGGTGGTTGATGTCCTTTTGTGTGTCATCGCTCCTCTGGTCGTCCTGTCCTCTGGTGTGTCATTGCTCCTCTGGTCATCCTGTCCTCTGGTGTGTCATTGCTCCTCTGGTCGTCCTGTCCTCTGGTGTGTCATTGCTCCTCTGGCACCTAGCTAGCTCTCATCACCAGCCTGATGAGTTTTGTCTCCCAGCTCTCGCTCCTGCAGATTCCATCTATCTTTCTCTGATTTGCTTCCTCTCTGTGACAGGGATCATCAGTCTATCCACTGACTGTCCTGTCTCTTCTCCTCTTCTCTCTCTTCAGCCTCAAAACATTACGCTCGCTTCTCCTCTCCACTTTCGGGTCATGTGGGTTGAATAGTTATACCTAATTTCTAGCCACTTTCATGTAGCTAGTCTCTCTGTATATCAAATGTTTATCCTGACTCTCTTAACTGGAGGCCAGTATAGATGTCATCCTGTCACTGGTCTATAGAGAACACCTATAGCTGGCCCTGGTGTGATGAAACCCCTGATCCACAGAGACCTGTCCCGTTATTGCTCTTCCTACAGTACACTATCTACAAGGTCACAGTAGAACCACCCTCCTCCTACAGGTCACAGTAGAACCACCCTCCTCCTACAGGTCACAGTAGAACCACCCTCCTCCTACAGGTCACAGTAGAACCACCCTCCTCCTGCAGGTCACAGTAGAACCACCCTCCTCCTGCAGGTCACAGTAGAACCACAGGTCTTCATGATCAGTATTTTTGAAAGTAGGACAAATTGGAGAGCATTACCACACCGAGGATCTAAGGTCATTCCATCAGCTGATGTTAACAACTTGATACACCCACTAAGAGGACCATGTCATTGTCACCGTGTGTTGCTGATGTTAACAACTTGATACACCCACTAAGAGGACCATGTCATTGTCACCGTGTGTTGCTGATGTTAACAACTTGATACACCCACTAAGAGGACCATGTCATTGTCACCGTGTGTTGCTGATGTTAACAACTTGATACACCCACTAAGAGGACCATGTCATTGTCACCGTGTGTTGCTGATGTTAACAACTTGATACACCCACTAAGAGGACCATGTCATTGTCACCGTGTGTTGCTGATGTTAACAACTTGATACACCCACTAAGAGGACCATGTCATTGTCACCGTGTGTTGCTGATGTTAACAACTTGATACACCCACTAAGAGGACCATGTCATTGTCACCGTGTGTTGCTGATGTTAACAACTTGATACACCCACTAAGAGGACCATGTCATTGTCACCGTGTGTTGCTGATGTTAACAACTTGATACACCCACTAAGAGGACCATGTCATTGTCACCGTGTGTTGCTGATGTTAACAACTTGATACACCCACTAAGAGGACCATGTCATTGTCACCGTGTGTTGCTGATGTTAACAACTTGATACACCCACTAAGAGGACCATGTCATTGTCACCGTGTGTTGCTGATGTTAACAACTTGATACACCCACTAAGAGGACCATGTCATTGTCACCGTGTGTTGCTGATGTTAACAACTTGATACACCCACTAAGAGGACCATGTCATTGTCACCGTGTGTTGCTGATGTTAACAACTTGATACACCCACTAAGAGGACCATGTCATTGTCACCGTGTGTTGTTGTAATAAAGCTGATGTTAACAACTTGATACACCCACTAAGAGGACCATGTCATTGTCACCGTGTGTTGTTGTAATAAAGCTGATGTTAACAACTTGATACACCCACTAAGAGGACCATGTCATTGTCACCGTGTGTTGTTGTAATAAAGCATGGTGGAGGAGGACTCATGGACTGGTATGATATTACAATATTGTATGTTCTGTATGTGTTTGAGAGAATGGGGGATGGCGTATCTGTCAGAGCAGTCTCCTGCTGTTTGATGATTGGGGGAGAGTTCAGTGCACAGGTCACCATGCTTTGGATTAGGTTCATGGAGATGCTATAGCAATTACTGACAGGGTGGAAGCACACGTCACTGGCTCGTTTTTTAAACTTCTGGGAGAATAACTGCTAGTTTGTCAACACACTATGAGATACGGTAGAGCTAGATTGTCCCGTTTGAGTTGGAGGCTGTTTTTCTGTCCTCAGTTTATCCTGAATCCATGCATTTAGACCAGATGTAGTGGGGATGCATAGTTTACATGAAGATGTGTTGGTATTGTCTCCCTCACGAAGGTCTATGTGACATCTGAGCTGTTTATCCTCCAAGCTTTAACTCCACACCTCTACTTACGATAGTACTGACGTTGGGTTCCTTTTGAAGCAAATGTTTCCTCAGTTCATGTCAAACAAAGTAGATGATTTCATATTCCTTACGGCGTTCTCGCTTTGTCTCTCCTCTCACCCCCCCCAGGAGAGAGCTACGTCTGTGCGTCTGAGAACGTCTACAAGAAGGTCGACTACACGAAGAACGTCAACCCCAACTGGTCTGTGAACGTGAAGGCCTCGGCCAGCCAGAAGAACCTGCAGAGCCTGGCCAGCAAGCAGGCCAACGAGGCCCGGGAGGGTAAGGAGTTTGTTCGCCCCAAGCTGGTGACGGTGATGCGGAGTGGCGTGAAGCCGAGGAAGGCCGTCCGCGTGCTGCTCAACAAGAAGACGGCGCACTCCTTCGAACAGGTGCTCACCGACATCACAGAGGCCATCAAACTGGAGAGCGGCGTGGTCAAGAAGATCTACACACTGGACGGAAAGCAGGTAGGTCACACATTCACTCACGCTGGCACACGTCAACACCCAGTTCACCTCCAGAATGTTAGTTGGACTCAGATCGATGTCAGACTAAGGTCACATTCAGCACTACTAACCCTGAGTCATTATACAAACATCTGAAACAAACATGAATCAAAAATATACCTAAGAAGTCTCTTGTGTTTAGTTCTGTCTCTGTTGATATTGAGAGGCAGCCCGACAATGCCATATAGTTTGTTTTGCTGTCCCTATAAGGACGTTTTTATTCAGGCTCTAGGGAACATGCAACCCGGAATAAGAGCTGGAATAAGTAAAGAGTATGTTTAAATACTGATGTCATTTCTAATGATTTGAAATTTGCCAGCAGCATACCACCCTGCATACCACTGCTGGTTTGCGTCTGAAGCTAAGCAGGGTTGGTCCTGGTCTGTCCCTAGATGGGAGACCAGATGCTGCTGGAAGTGGTGTTGGAGGGCCAGTAAGAGGCACTCTTTCCTCTGGTCTAAAATATCCCAATGCCCCAGGGCAGGGATTTGGGACACTGCCCTGTGTAGGGTGCTGTCTTTTGGATGGGATGTTAAATGGGTGTCCTGACTCTCTGAGGTCATTAAAGATCCCATGGCACTTATCGTAAGAGTAGGGGTGTTAACCCCGGTGTCCTGGCTAAATTCCCAATCTGGCCCTCGAACCATCACTGTCACCTAATAATCCCCAGTTTACAATTGGCTCATTCATCCCCCTCCTCTCCCCTGTAACTATTCCCCAGGTCGTTGCTGCAAATGAGAACGTGTTCTCAGTCAACTTACCTGGTAAAATAATGCATAAATAAAGAAGAGAATAAAGAATCATGTTATTTCATCCCAAAGACGTTTCCTTTTACCACAATAAGGTGTTACCTGGTGTATGCCTGGGCCAAGCTTTATGTGTTCCTGCAGGTCCATCATCCCATTTTGGGTTGGTAGGTGCTGTGTAGAGAAACCAACCGGTCCACAGCAGCACCAGGACGTTGAGTCCATGGGTCAGGGGCGACTCACTGACGAGGTACAACTCATTTGTCTGTTGAGACACCCATATAGGCTAGTTACTGATAATCAATACGTGAATTGGCTGTTTCATCAGGATCTTCATCACTCAGATGAGGTAGAATAGACCTCTACAGCCCAACCATGAAAAGAACATTGCCTTGTTATGAGGGGTTGTAATGCACCATAAGGCATATGAACATTTAAATGACTAATATCCATATGAATCTATTTACACTGCCAGGAGGCCACTCAAAGTGCAGCAATTAGCAGCTGTAAAGACAAAGGGCCAGCTGTCCGTAGGCTCTTAAGGCAGTTTAAAGGTTTTCGGTACAATAGAGTAGTAGAAATGGAGGTAATGACAGTGCGTGAGGGCTCCTCTGAGAGGTCAAAGTGCCTCTACCTCAGCAGGCAGCCACAGCCCTGGCCTGGTCAGCCCCAGAGAGACACATCAGGAGGCACAAACAGCCCTGATGACCTGACATAGAGAGAGGACATTACATCCACGTTCTAAAGGGTGTCGGCAGTGGTAGAGCGACATCTGCAATTTTTTGTTTAAAAAAAAAACGATGGCGTCGTTGATTTCATGTCCTTGCTGGGAGCAAAAGACAATTCTGCCCCGTCATAATGCATCTGACCCTGTTCGTTAGAATGCCCTGTTCTCTTCTCCTGGCTGTCCAACACCACTCAGTGCTGCAAGAGGCCAGGCTCAATTAGGCTCCAGTACTATAGACCCAATCCTAGCCCGGCTGAGTGTTTACAGATATGGTTAAACTGAATGCTAATCTCTTGTGTCTGGACCACTCTGATTGCATCAGTCATCAAACAGGCATCTGAGGCCACGGTCGGCAGACTAACTAAGGAACCCCCCCCCCCCTCTCAGATCTCCTCTGCTTTTTGTTCTGCTGATTGAGGAGAATGGGATTGTGCTCCCTCTGTTATTTCTTCATTATTATTCCTGTTAATAACGGCAAGATGTAAGTCCAGCAGGCTTTAGAGGAGGACAGAGCTGCAGTGTGAAGATAGCAGGCAGGTTCGACTTTAATATCCCACCCTAGGGGCTCACTGCATGGCTGCCCCAAGTCACTGTCTCTTAGTAGGCCCCTTACGATTTCTGTCACTTTGAGCCTAGGCAGTGTTGTCTAATTTGTTTTAGATATAAGGCAGTATGGATGGAAACATGCTGCGTGCGCACATGTATGTTTGTGTGTGTACACAATAATGTCCAGGATTTCTATTCACATTCAGTCTCACATGAAGTCTGATCAGCATATTTCACTGACCCAGTCTGGAGCGATCTCACACCAGGAAACTGAAACTGACAAAACCTGGATGTAGGGCTGTGACGGTCTTGGAATTTCAGGTTACGGTTATTGGCCAGGACAATGTACATGGTCACCGTCATAACCGTTGGGAGGGGATTGGCAAAGATCAGACTCAAAACAAACACGTTGCTTTTCTCTGCAACTTCACTATTACCATTACACTTGGTTATTATCAGAATCATTTCATTATTATTCAAGTTATTATTACCTCTAAGTATTAGTCAGGTTTACAAATGAAGAAACATCAGATTGGAGAGGAATTACTGAAAGAATATAGATTTCTGATTTTGAAGCACTAAACCATTCACACCAAGTCCGATGCGTTTTGCCCTCCACTGTTCCGAACAATTCACATAACGTCATTCTCTGTGGCAATATGTTGTTCAAAGTAGAGTTCTTCACGGGTCCCAAAAATTCTGACTGTACCCGAGGACAGTCGGACCTGTTCCGAAAAGGCCAGTGGAAAAACAGACCCAAACAGACACATCCCGGTTCAGATCTGCAAGTAGGAAGAGAGAGCAGAAGAAACCTCAGACCGGGCACTGCAAATGTATTAACAATAAGAAAACAGAAATACCGTAAGTATTCAGACCCTTTGCTATGAGACTCTAAATTGAGTTTGGGTAGATCCTGTTTCCATTGATCATCATTGATACGTTTCGACAACTTGATTGCAGTCCACCTGTGGTAAATTCAATTGGTTGGACATGATTTGAAAAGGAAAACACCTGTCTATATAAGGTCCCACGGTTGACAGTGCATGTCAGAGCAAAAACCAAGCCATGAGGTCAAAGGAATTGTCTGTAGTGCTCCGAGACAGGATTGTGTCAAGGTACAGATCTAGGGAAGGGTAACAAAAAATGTCTGCAGCATTGAAGGTCCCCAAGTTCACAATGGCCTCCATCATTCTTAAATGGAAGAAGTTTGGAACCACCAAGACTCTTCCTAGAGCTGGCTGCCCGGCCAAACTGAGTAATCAAGGAAGGAGGGCCTTGGTCAGGGAGGTGACCAAGAACCTGATGGTAACTCTGACAGAGCTCCAGAGTTCCTCTGTGGAGATGAGAGAATGTTCCAGAAGCACAACCATCTTTGCAGCATTCCACCAATCAGGCCTTTATGGTAGAGTGACCAGACAGAAGCCACTCCTCAGTAAAAGGCACATGACAGGCACCTCAGTAAAAGGCACCTAAAGGACTCTTAGACCATAAGAAACAAGATTCTCTGGTCTGATGAAACCAAGATTGAAATCTTAGGCCTGAATGCCAAGCGTCATGTCTGGAGGAAACCCGGCACCATCCCGATCTAACATGTCTGGAGAGACCTGAAAAGAGCTGTGCAGCGACGCTCCCCATCCAACCTGACAGAGCTTGAGAGGATCTGCAGAGAAGAATGGGATAAACTCCCCAAATACAGGTGTGCTAAGCTTGCAGCATCATACCCAAGAAGACTCCAGGCTGTAATCGCTGCCAAAGGTGCTTCAACAAAGTACTGAGTAAAGGGTCTGAATACTTACGTAAATGTAATATTTCATTTTTCAATTTTTTAATACATTTGCTAAAATATCAACCTGTTTTTGCTTTGTCAGCCCATTGTGTGTAGATTGATGAGGGGAAAATAACAGTTTAGTTAATTTTAGAATAAGGCTGTAACGTAACAAAATGTGGATAAAATGAAGGGGTCCGAATTCTTTCCGGGTACACAATGAATAGCAATATAGTTAGAGCATTGAAAAAATAACTAATAGGCATCGATCAAACCTCTTGCTTGCTGAATAGCTATAAAATAGTCTACAATGAACTGATGGGAAAGTTTGAATGGTGATCGAGACATGTAGCCTTGCTCTGGTGTGGTGTGATCACATTGGCTAAATTCATACTTTGCTGCACTGATGCATTTTGAACGTAAAAAACAGGCAGAGAGAAATGTATTAATTCAATTCACACAACAAACTTGTTCCGAATAAATAATTGAGGGATTGTGGCAGGACGATATTTTCGCAGTTGGCGTGAACGGTGTCATAAACAAATGTGCTCGTATTTATTCTTTTCTTCCTAATTATTCTGACAAAAATAACAAGACTTTTTTTCTTTTTATAGAAAGGGCCTTTACTGAAAATATGACATGACGGGAGCGTTTGACAGGCTACTTTGGGAAACTATCAGAATGGACATACTGGAGGCGATAGACTCGGAGCCAGAACAACCTTGTCAACTGCTGTTGAATAATTCATGAATGGTCAGACACATCCAACCTTTTTTTAAGAGAAGACCAATTTATGTATTTACTAGCAAGCAATGAGAATGTGCATTATATAAAAGAAAGTCCTCTTTTTTTGTAAACTAAAGTGGCATAGATTCTACTCCAACGTGGGATTAGCTGCTGGAAAGAGGAGATGTAGACCGTTTAAAAGACTAGACGGACTAAGTTAGCTAAATAATTGCTTTATCTACATAAAAAGAATAATAATAATGAATGTAAGCCTGTTAAAACGGTTTTGACGGTTGTTTTATTTTCATGGCTGTCTTCACCCCGAACCGTCAGTCACATGGTTATACTGTACCATCACAGCCATACCTGCATGAGAAATACACTAATAACATGCCAAACCTCTAGCGTTTATACAAAATGGGGATGTTTTTCCTAAACGAGAGACGCTGTCAAAAGTGAATTGTCTGCTTAAAGGCACTAGACCTTCTTTTGGATTGAATCTCAGATCTGTTGTCTCTCTCTAACTCTAGGAACTGTTGGCTGTTGCATGCTATGAATGTTTAATAAGATGCACTTCACACACTGATTTTATTGCTGGTTGTATGACTGCGTGTGCCATATGTACACTTTGATGTGATATGATTGTACATATCATCTGTCATTTTCTGTGTGAAACCCACACGTTTGCCTTTGGTCCGTGTATGACGCAGTGCACTCTTAAACCCACATGGCTCTCAGATGCCTTCGTGTGTAGCAGTAACAAACCCCCTCTAACCATGTGTTCACCAGCCTAATCAAAGTGTATTGTAATACCCTGTGTCTGTTTCTCAGAATGTGTCTCCAGTCCTGAGGTTCATTGTAATGCACAGACACGTAGCTTCTGGAGTGATGAAACTGCGATGTGAGTAGTATTAGGGCTCTCTTTGTGTGCCGAAGCTGGCGAGGCGGGGTGGCTAGGCTAGCTGCAGACTGTAGGCGAGGCAGGGGCGATGTGCTGCTGGTGATATGGTAGGGGGAGTCTTGATGCAGTGCCAGCCCCTCCCTGATCCTGCACCGTTCCTCCTCTTCTCATTCCTCACCGACAGCTGGTGTGACTGGTTGCTAGGTGACCACATCCGAAGCACAAAGAGAGCCCAGCTGGTGTGACTGGTCTATCAGTCACCACATCCAGTATGTGTGTGTGTGTGTGTGTGTGTGTGTGTGTGTGTGTGTGTGTGTGTGTGTGTTGTGTGTGTGTGTGTGTGTGTGTGTGTGTGTGTGTGTGTGTGTGTGTGTGTGTGTGTGTGTGTGTGTGTGTGTGTGTGTGTGTGTGTGTGTGTGTGTGTGTTTCAATATCAGCTGCCATGTATGCAGTGCTTGACTTGGACTGAAATAGGTGTCTGTACTCATTTTGGGTGCAGGTACTGTTTCTAGATACTGTTGAGATAATACTCCATAAGAGGAACAGGAGCTCAAGCAGTAGCTAGAACATTTAAGATGCCGGTACTCCTGCCCCAGTCAAGTACTGCATGTATGTAAGGTATGTACACTGTGTGTGTGTGTGTGTGTGCTTTGCATAAGAATTTGATAGTGTGTGTGTTAAAGGGAGCGAGAGAGGCAGATTCGTGGGGCCAGCTTATTGCACCTTATCCTGCAATTTGTCCTTGAATGCGGACGTCACCACTGTTAATTGCTATGTGAAGATATAGCCCCCCCACCAGCCGCCGCCGCCACCCTCCTTCGCTGTCAGTGAGTAAAACGCCACAATTTTCTCCTCAACAGCCTGCGCATTCAGACCCAAGGCGAACAGGGGCAGGGTGATGGGGTACAGGAGGCATTCTCCAGTTTAAAAAACAGAAACTTGGGATCTGTTTTCTATTCACTGCAGGGGATAATTATTCCTTGTATCTAAAAAGCTGGAGTGAATTCCTTCATTCGCCCTCTCCTGTCTTTCCAGGGTACATCAGGGAGGAGAGACTTATTTTCCTGGCAGCCATTTTGTCCCTATTTTTTCCTAATAGCTGTGTTCATGGTAGAGTGACTCACTAAATGGCACTGTCCTTTTAACTTGAGGGCTCTCCCAGAACAGGTGTTTTTTTTAGCTTGTCCTTGGCTTATAACAGCAAGTTCAGGCAAATTGTCGATCAGATTCTTTGTGACTGACACCACAATCGTTTTGTAATATTTGCTGTATTGGGAGTAGCTCTCCAATCTTTCTTTAAATCATCTGGTCATTGAAGGAAGACACTGTGTTGTGGCCTCTCGTTTTCGAATGTTCACTATTGCATCAAGGTCCTGAGCTGAGCTTGGCCATATGGCTTGTAAAGTCATTTCCTACAGAGGCACTGTAGATGCTAATTAGCACTCAATTCAATCTCATTTTCCCTGCACAAGGTCATGCTGCAATTGCAATTGTCTTAGCCCCCCCCCCCCCCCCAGTTTGGCCAGTGAATATGGTTTAGGTACGTATGCTTCATGTTTAAATGTTCCCAGGTTGAATGCCTGAAAATCTGACTTTCCTCTGGAGATTGCAGGGTTCTTTCTGTCTGCTCCTCTGATCAGGGGAGGGTTTGCAAGGCATGCAGTGGAGGCGGTTGCCATGGCAATTTACTCCACAGTGATTGACTCGGTGTCTTTGACAATGGCTATGCAGCAAAATACGCTGAGTCTGTTCTTTACATTCTGTAACGGAGCTAGCCACAGAACTCTTAACCTCTCACATTCGTATTCACAATCCTTCCTTCTTCCTACCCTGCCTCGCTCGTACAGGATTTGAGAGAGAGATGGATGAGCTGAGCAAGGGGCATGGCCACATCATAAAGCAGACATAGCTGCAGGCATCCGGTGCTACCCTCAACCCAACCCCCATATCTAGCCCACATCAACAAGTGACCACAACCTGTGGGGATGAGCAGAATAAATCTAATAACACCAGAGCCACATCAGTCAGAGCCACATGGCCAGCCTGGCCATCTCAATGGAGATAGCATGGAGGCAGCAGTGTGTGCATGGCGGAACCTCAGCAGCATTTGGAGCCCATTAGTGACATCACAGCTGTGATGTGTGACCCTGGGGGCCTCCGGAACATCAGGCACCAGCTGGCCCCCATAACTCTACGGAGCTGGCTGCCACGGCTGGCTGCCCCGGCTGGCTGCTCGGCTGCCTGCCCCGCTGGCTGCCCGGCTGGCTGCCCTGCTGGCTGCCCGGCTGGCTGCCCCGGCTGGCTGGCCCCGGCTGGCTGCTCGGCTGGCTGCCCGGCTGGCTGCTCGGCTGGCTGCCCCGGCTGGCTGCCCCGGCTGTCTGCTCGGCTGTCTGCTCGGTTGGCTGCCCCGGCTGGCTGCCCTGCTGGCTGCCCCGCTGGCTGCTCGGCTGGCTGCGCGGCTGGCTGCCCCGGCTGGCTGCCCTGGCTGGCTAAATTCTGTTTCACTACTGCTGCCCTCAACACCGTTTAAAGAACCAAGCATGGGCCAATCAGAGCTCTGTAATAGGCCGATCACGGTCTTTTACAGGCAAGGACCTCTTCATTTAACAGTTTTATGTTCTATTAGTCATATCTACGGGATACAGGTGTGGTATACACCATCCAATCAAATCTTTACTTGCAGGTTTTGTCTCGACAATGCAACAACAATAATAAATATGAAAAGTTAAGAATATGAACAAAGTAAATAATATAAGCATTTTAGCATCAGTATAATACAGGAAGGTACAATTTATTGTTCAATATTTACGTGTGTTTGAGAAGAGGGAATAGGGGGGCAAGTGTTTTAAATTGTGCAGTATTTAGAAAACATAAGTCTGGTAGCAGCAGTTGTGTGTGTGTGTAGCATGAATGTGTGGGTGTGTGAGTGCGTGCCTGAGTGAGTTCCTGAGTGCGTGCCTGAGTGAGTGCATGTGTACTAAGGTGCTGAGAATCAGTCCAGGTGGTCAGTCCAGGTCAACTGTTTAGCAGTCTGATGGCTTGTAGATAGAAACTGTCCCTGAGCCTGTTGATATTGGACCTCATGCCTCGGTACTTTCTGATCGACGGTAAGGGTGTAAACAGCTCGTGGCTGGGCTTAGCTGGTGCTTAAGGAAGAAAGGTTAATGGTGATTGACTGCTAAGACCGTGTTTAATTCTAATAGTACTGACCAGTGGGCAGATGTTAACGTAGTGATTTTAGCATGGTTTGACTGCCATGGTTATGAAATACTAGACCATAGGATGTTGTGATTACACATCGTAGTCTCCTTCCTTCACCCCTGGTTCCTCTGGGTGGTCTGCACTACTCTCCTGTCCCAGAGTCTGTGATTGTGACCACTCCTTACGACCTTCAGTATTTGTCCTTATATGGAAGAAAACAAGCTGCATATAAATCAGAACATTTCCTCTAGACTTTTTAATTGGATAGATAAGAAGGTTAGAAATAAAGGATGAGAAGCGAGGGATTCTGCAAGGTAGGAGAGATGAGAAAACCAGACTCTTGACTCAGTATCCCTTTGTTTTGTCCCCCGCAAACAACTTTCATTATTTGAACAAAAACATTTTTCCGTCAGGGATTTCCTTGACTTGAGTGTGTATTTATTTTGAGCACTTTGCTGGGAATGTTTCAGTGTCATAACAATCTTAACCTAAATAAGCCCTGGCAGCCTCAGTCCTCTCTGCCTGATGCTTCCTGATACACAGGACTGACTCAATTACCAGAGTGCACAAGGGGAGAGGGATGGGATGTGGGGGGGGGGTGATGTGCAGTCCATAGTACTGACCCTGTTCCCAACCTCCCTAACACATTCTACCCTACTGCCACTCTGTACCTCTATATATAGAAAAGAATAGGAGTTCATTTGACCTCACCAGCAAGAGGCTCTTCAGTCAGCCCTTATCAGATTACAAACAGAGGAGTGCAGTAACAGAGAGAGCAGTCCAATATCCACCTCTAGGCTCCCAGAACACTGATTAGTGTGTGTGTGTGTGTGTGTGTGTGTGTGTGTGTGTGTGTGTGTGTGTGTGTGTGTGTGTGTGTGTGTGTGTGTGTGTGTGTGTGTGTGTGTGTGTGTGTGTGTGTGTGTGTGTGTGTGTGTGTGTGTGTGTGTGTGTGTGCGTGCCCCTCTATTTGTGTCAGCTGTTGTTGCAGTAATTAATAATCTAGTGTGTTACACTGAAGAAGGGCTCATATGTCTGTTGAGAGTTACAAGCACTCACTTTAAGTCCTATTAAGTAGCGTGCTCTACTTAGGGTCGTTAGTCCAACTCTGCACACTGAGAGCAGGGGAGAAACCACCCGGAGAGCCGTCTGAAAAGCTTGGTTAATACGCCACTAAACCCACCGCAGAGCCTGAGCCCACCTCCAGTTTCCATCCCCACCATCCCCCAAACAATAGGTGAAGCCTGAATATGCTGAGGATCTGCATGCAGCCCATGTTTTCTGAATGTACCCAGGCTTGTTTCTCGCATCCCTTTATTCTGGTCGCCTTTCATCCCTAAGTCAAAACACTGCGCCCATGTCGGAGCATCGTTATTTTCTCCAGATTCTCCCATCGTTTCAACCTCACTGAATTTAGCTCACCGCTAATGTGAATTTCAGAAATCGTCTTCTTATTTGCTGCAGAGCCCCCTCCCTTACAGTACACGTTGTCACAATGCCCCGTCAGCAGAGCTGCTGAACACTTGGATTTACCAGAGTTGTCTTCATGTTTGTTTCCATTGTCTCATATGGAGACCTACTTCACGTTTCGTCATAGGTGTGTCATCCATTTGACAAAAGCTTCAGAAGATCCCATAGTGTATGAGACAACCATTGCAGCCAGAGAATACAGTAGGTGTATTGACCTCAGTGACCTATAACTCATTGTGTTTTTGAGTTCTCTACCTCCCACCTCGAAGCTTTTCACAAAGTCATGGTCTCCGCTTTGAAGGGTTCTCAAAAGTTTCAGAACAGTGACTAAGATAGAAACAGCATATTTTGTGTTGTGAGCTACACACCCACGACACTGACTCTAAATCCTGCTAATCCTCCTTTCCATGGGCCTGTCTTATCCTTAAACCAGCCTCTTCGCTTCCTCTTCTCTGGCTTCAAAGTGCCGGTCGCACCAAAATATCACAGTCCTACTCCCTACCTCCCTCAGGAAAACACACATGACTGCTGGGCTAGATAAGGTATTTCGTTTTTTTGTTGTAAATAGGTCATTTCAGTTGGCTGTTTGGAGAGTAATGGAGCGGAGGTTCTGAACCGTGGCTCGGGAGTCAAAGATTAGGATTCTAATCCCCGTTGAGGTAAACATATATGCCAATTTGAAAAGAAACAACATCCTCTCATAGAATTTCCCCAAATATCTCTTAATATTGTGGCACTACCTGTACTGTAATACGAAGATATATTGGAACAAATGGTATTGTTAAAAAGTGACATTATTGGGGAACATTGATGTTTGGCTTTCAAAGACTCTTTGGTCAAGTGTATCCAAGATGCTGCTCTGCTGACACGCTCGATCCCTTCCCAATCTCTCCGGGACCAACAGGCTTGTTCAGGTATCAGAGAGCTGACTGTGGACTTTGAGGTATTTCAGATGTCCCCCCGCCCCCCCCCCCCAAAGAATGCTGATGTACACTAATATAAAATAATCTATTTTCTAATTCCCGGTCCGGATTAGGCTCTGACATTCAAACACATGTCTCAAAGCCACATTGCGTCAGAGGAGCCACAGTATACGGTGTTATTGGCCACCCTGCAGTTGTTCCTTGATCTGTGTTCTGTATGGATAGAAATGGGACCTGGAGTCAGTGTCCAACTACTCAAATCTGTGCAATGCAGGTTTATTGGCTGTATAGTTTTATTGATATGTGTAGCAGAAACATTTGTAGGGAGGGAGATCGTTGCCCTTATGACTCTACTCACATGTTATTTCACCATCTTCATATAACTGATGTGGTTCTTTGAGGGATTTTACATAATGTCTTATTTTCCTTTATTTCTGCAGCTCATATATTACCAGAATCATTCCTGGCAAAGACATTTGCTATCAAATTCCTTCCTTTCAATTGAAATAACTGAAACAAATGTTGATGATCAGCCTAGTGTGATTTAGGCTTGTTGTAATCCATTCTGCTCAGCATTACAGACCAGATGTGATTAAGGATGAAAGCACATACACTATTACCTTTGACACAATCAATAGGAAAAAGTAGCCCAGTGCTTTATCAACTGCACTCAGGCAGTGGTGAGGGAAATGCAGTGTTCTGTGATGATACAAGGGTCCTGTTTTAGGCAGGCTTCAGAGCCCACACTATCAATCATGGGGAGGAGTCTGCAGAGGAGTGGGGAGTTGCCCTCAGGTCAGGTACCGGTTCCTTCTGGATTCAGGCTCGGGACTTTATTCTGTCACTGTGCTGGTGCATAGTGTGGGTAATGGTGGTGGAGACTGCTTAAATATAAATACCTATTGTTCTGTTGCATGTTCCTTATGACATTCACAAAGGATCTTATATGTTTCACATTTCTAATGCCATTCAGCCATTAACTCAGACATTGGGAATGTACATGTATGGATTTCTAAAGAAAACCTAGCCATGTCTTCTCCACCTGCATGCTTGTCCTGCCCACTACCCCCTTCTCATCTCATGGGGGACAATACTCTTAAAGAAAACCTAGCCATGTCTTCTCCACCTGCATGCTTGTCCTGCCCACTACCCCCTTCTCATCTCATGGGGGACAATACTCTTAAAGAAAACCTAGCCATGTCTTCTCCACCTGCATGCTTGTCCTGCCCACTACCCCCTTCTCATCTCATGGGGGACAATGAAAACCTTGTCTTCTCCACCTGCATGCTTGTCCTGCCCACTACCCCCTTCTCATCTCATGGGGGACAATACTCTTAAAGAAAACCTAGCCATGTCTTCTCCACCTGCATGCTTGTCCTGCCCACTACCCCCTTCTCATCTCATGGGGGACAATACTCTGCTCATCTTACCCCCCGCTCTCTCCATGTCTCTGAGAAAGCCTAGTGCAGCAGAAACTACTGCAGCGTGCACTCCTCTGCTACACCTCATTTCCCATGTTCCTAGGTCTTTAATATTTCACATGGTGCTTGTCTTGTTTCTCGATATCATAGCCTGTGTCTATGGAAGGAGATGATATAGTGAATCTGAGATGTTGCTAAATTGCTCTGGGAAGAGCTGCCGAAATGATTTAGCATGGCTGCTTGACTCTGTAGAAAGAAGGTCCCTCGTTTGTCTCGCCTCGCCCCTCGCCTCTGTCTTCTAGAAAGTACAGCAGTGGTAAGGCCTGCTGGCTGTTACTGTGCTGGCTCTACAACAACAGCTAGCACAGCCCCACAGTCCCACAGACAGCCCCCGTATCACAGGCTATCGATTGGCCTCACCTGACCGTCCATGCTGACTGAAATACCCAAGACAACCCCAACACAGTTCTCTCACAACGACACAACAGTGGTAGGCTTGATTACCAACAACGACGAGACGGCCTACAGGGAGGAGGTGAGGGCCCTACAGGGAGGAGTGTGGTGTCAGGAAAATAACCTCACACTCAACGTCAACAAAACTAAGGAGATGATTGTGGACTTCAGGAAACAGCAGAGGGAACACCCCCCTATCCACATCGATGGAACAGTAGTGGAGAGGGTAGCAAGTTTTAAGTTCCTCGGCATACACATCACAGACAAACTGAAATGGTCCACTCACACAGACAGCATCGTGAAGAAGGCGCAGCAGCGTCTCTTCAACCTCAGGAGGCTGAAAAAATTTGGCTTGTCACCAAAAGCACTCACAAACTTCTACAGATGCACAATCGAGAGCATCCTGGCGGGCTGTATCACCGCCTGGTACGGCAATTGCTCCGCCCTCAACCGTAAGGCTCTCCAGAGGGTAGTGAGGTCTGCACAACGCATCACCGGGGGCAAACTACCTGCCCTCCAGGACACGTACACCACCCGATGTTACAGGAAGGCCATAAAGATCATCAAGGACATCAACCACCCGAGCCACTGCCTGTTCACCCCGCTATCATCCAGAAGGCGAGGTCAGTACAGGTGCATCAAAGCTGGGACCGAGAGACTGAAAAACAGCTTCTATCTCAAGGCCATCAGACTGTTAAACAGCCACCACTAACATTGAGTGGCCGCTGCCAACACACTGACACTGACTCAACTCCAGCCACTTTAATAATGGGAATTGATGGGAATGATGTAAATATATCACTAGCCACTTTAAACAATGCTACCTTATATAATGTTACTTACCCTACATTATTCATCTCATATGCATACGTATATACTGTACTCTATATCATCGACTGCATCCTTATGAAATACATGTATCACTAGCCACTTTCACTATGCCACTTTGTTTACATACTCATCTTATATGTATATACTGTACTTGATACCATCTACTGTATCTTGCCTATGCTGCTCTGTACCATCACTCATTCATATATCCTTATGTACATATTCTTTATCCCCTTACACTGTGTATAAGACAGTAGTTTAGGAATTGTTAGTTAGATTACTTGTTGGTTATTACTGCATTGTCGGAACTAGAAGCACAAGCATTTCGCTACACTCTTTATTAACATCTGCTAACCATGTGTATGTGACAAATATAATTTGATTTGATTTTGATTTTTGATTTTCAAAGTTTACAGTTGTTCCTTTTGACTTATGCTAAGCAATACTGTAGAGTTACATACGTCTTTGCATGATTGTTTAATAGTAAGATCAATGTTGTCATGTCTTTACTATCATTAAATTGAAGACTTCGTTTTTTAAATCAAAGATTCCATTAATTAGTATTACGTGATTAAACTGAATAATCATGTAACTGTAATTAACTAGGAAATCGGGGAACAAAGTTAAGTATTCAGATTACAAAGTTATAATTTCCCAATATAACCTTTCAGATATTTTCATATCTGATCAATAGTCTTCTGATTAATGATTTATTTATTTTACACAACTTGGGAAGTTAGTCTCATTCCAAATGTCGTAAATTGTTGGTTATCTGCACGAATCCAGTCTTCACTATTAGTCCTCCATACATCAATTGTCTTAAATCATGTATTTATTACGAACTAAGTAATTCACAGAAATGTATAAACAAACAGTAAATATGGTCACATGAAATGATAGAATGTGCCCCTAGTGGGCTGAACCGGCATGGCAGCTTGTTAGACAAAGGGTCAATGGGGGGGTTGACTAAGAAGTCCCTACAGAGTTAATTATAACAATTAAAATGCTAATCCCTTACACATGAATGCTCCCTCATTCGCAATCAATATACAGCTGAAAGCTCGCATCCGCTACAAGACCATGGTGCTTGCCTACGGAGCTGTGAGGGGAACGGCACCTCAGTACCTCCAGGCTCTGATCAGGCCCTACACCCAAACAAGGGCACTGCGTTCATCCACCTCTGGCCTGCTCGCCTCCCTACCACTGAGGAAGTACAGTTCCCGCTCAACCCAGTCAAAACTGTTCGCTGCTCTGGCCCCCCAATGGTGGAACAAACTCCCTCACGACGCCAGGACAGCGGAGTCAATCACCACCTTCCGGAGACACATGAAACCCCACCTCTTTAAGGAATACCTAGGATAGGATAAAGTAATCCTTCTCACCCCCCCCCCCCCTTAAAAGATTTAGATGCACTATTGTAAAGTTGCTGTTCCACTGGATGTCATAAGGTGAATGCACCAATTTGTAAGTCGCTCTGGATAAGAGCGTCTGCTAAATGACTTAAATGTAAATGTAATATATTTACGCTCAGTGTGTCGTCTTGATCGCTGGTGAAAAGTTGATTTATTTTGTAGGATTGTCCGTCTCTCTCGGTTGTGGTTAGAGGGGATGGTTCAGAGTGACATTCGTTATAGAATGGATGTTTCGGTGGTTGTCTTTCTTCGCGTTCAATGATGCCGAATTCCTAGCTGCAGACTAGTAATCAATATCAAAGACTTGTTCTTATTCTGTCGGTATCGATGGTCTAAGAGTTTAACCACGTGGTATGGTTAAAATATTCAGCAATGGTCTGCAACTTTTAGTCCCCCTCCTAATGGAGAAAAACATGGTCTACTGATAATTTCTCAAAGTGGGTTTTTATTCAGAATGGCAGAAGAGGGCTGTCTCAGGATGTCTGGCCCTAACTGGGCTCAGGGGGCAGTCCTCTGATTTAGTTCAAATCAAAGGGGAATTGTATTTTTCTTCATTAAACAGTCCACAATCATATTACACCATTATTCAAACAGTATCATCCTCATTCATCTTATATAACAATTAGATGTAAACCTCATATTATATAAACAGCGGTATGGTAATGTGGCCACACCGTCTCCCATGAGCTTCCCAAGTTGTTGCAAACGGACCAGTTCGTAGCTGGATTCTTAACCGATCTTTTACACTTTCTCTGGAACATGAAATTTGTTCGTACCTCACGTTCTGTGAGGTGGAAGGATTTCCTTTGTCTCCATGAAAACGACTCTCTATAACTGTGTGTCCATGAGGCAGGGTCTTCCTTAGGAATTGACGACCTCACTCTGCCCACAGCAGTCTGGTTGTAGAAGCAGAGAGCGGGGGATGGTGCTCGCTGTACTCAAAGAGTAAACAGGGACCACTGGATGCATATGAAACAGCTGCATCCTGTAATAGAAAGCAGACATGCATCTGACTGTCACCAACTGATATCTGTTTCTCAGATGAAATAGGAGCTCTGATGGATTACTCATTGACTCTACTCCATTCTCTTTTGACTCTTCGTTAACATTAGTTGTGAGTCTCAAGTAGAGGTCGACCGATTATGATTTTTCAACGCCGATACCGATTATTGGAGGACAAAAAAAGCAGATACGGATTTAATCGGCTGATTTTTTAAAATGTATTTGTAATAGTGACAATTACAACAATACTGAATGAACACTTATTTTAACTTAATATAATATATCAATCAAATCCATTTAGCCTCAAATAAATAATGAAATATGTTCAATTTGGTTTAAATAATGCAAAAACAAAGTGTTGGAGAAGAAAGTAAAAGTGCAATATGTGCCATGTAAGAAAGTTAACGTTTAAGTTCCTTGCTCAGAACATGAGAACATATGAAAGCTGGTGGTTCCTTTTAACATGAGTCTTCAATATTCCCAGGGAAGAAGTTTTAGGTTGTAGTTATTATAGGAATTATAGGACTATTTCTGTCTATACCATTTGTATTTCATATACCTTTGACTATTGGTTGTTCTTATAGGCACTTTAGTATTGCCAGTGTAACAGTATAGCTTCCGTCCCTCTCCTCGCCCCTACCTGGGCTTGAACCAGGAACACATTGACAACAGCCACCCTCGAAGCAGCGTTACCCATGCAGAGCAAGGGGAACAACTACTCCAAGTCTCAGAGCGAGTGACGTTTGAAACGCTATTAGCGTGCATCCCGCTAACTAGCTAGCCATTTCACATTGGTTACACCAGCCTAATCTCGGGAGTTGATAGGCTTGAATTCATAAACACCAGAGCTGCTGGCAAAACGCACGAAAGTGCTGTTTGAATGAATGCTTACGAGCCTGCTGGTGCCTACCATCGCTCAGTCAGAGTGCTCTATCAAATCATAGACTTAATTATAACATAATAACACATAGAAATATGAGCCTTAGGTCATTAATATGGTCGAATCCAGAAACTATCATCTCGAAAACAAAACATTTATTCTTTCAGTGAAATACGGAACCGTTCCGTATTTTATCTAACGAGTGGCATCCATCAGTCTAAATATTCCTGTTACATTGCACTACCTTCAATTTTATGTCATTGATTACGTAAATTACGTAAAATTCTGGCAAATTAGTTCGCAATGAGCCAGGCGGCCCAAACTGTTGCATATACCCTGACTCTGCGTGCAATGAATGCAAGAGAAGTGACACAATTTCACCTAGTTAATATTGCCTGCTAACCTAGATTACTTTTAGCTAAATATGCAGGTTTAAAAATATATACTTCTGTGTATTGATTTTAAGAAAGGGATTGATGTTTATGGTTAGGTACACGTTGAGCAACGACAATCCTTTTTCGCGAATGCGCACTGCATCGATTATATGAAATGCAGGAAACACTAGATAAACTAATATCATCAACCATGTGTAGTTAAAACTAGTGATTATGATTGAGTGATTGATTGTTTTTTATAAGATAAGTTTAATGCTAGCTAGCAACTTACCTTTGCTTCTTACTGCATTCACGTAACAGGCAGGCTCCTCGTGAGGCAGGTGGTTAGAGCATTGGACTAGTTAACTGTAAGGTTGCAAGATTGAATCCCTGAGCTGACAAGGTAAAAATCTGTCGTTCTGCCCCTGAACAAGGCAGTTAGCTCACCGTTCCAAGGCCGTCATTGAAACTAAGAATGTGTTCTTAACTGACTTGCCTTGTTAAATAAAGATTAAATAAAGGTGTAACAAACAAAAAAATCTGCAAAATCGGCGTCCAAAATGACCGATTTCTGATTGTTATGAAAACCTGAAATCGGCCCTAATTAATCGGCCATTCCGATTAATCGGTCGACCTCTAGTCTCAAGTGTTGGTAAGCTAAATTAGATCCCTCCCAGGTCCCAGACCTGTGCTCCTTCCTGATTAATTAGCCAACCATCTCACCCAAAATGCACTAATTGCTCTGCTTTTGTTGTGCATGAAGATGAATTAACATGGTTTCCCGGGGCAACAGTAGGGATGGCGACAGTCCAGGCAGAGATGCAGAGAGAGAAGAGGTATCTCAGGGCTAGTCATTTGTTCATTAATTTATTTCCATCCAAAAGTGATATTGGAATAAATGCCTTCAAGCCATACCTCCCGTGGCTGTTCTACAAGGAGAGATGATTCCAGAGTTGGGGATTGGGGGAAATGCTTCCTGCTGCTTGTCAGATTTGGCACAATAATCAAGGTCAGAGTCAAGGAACTGGTGTTCAGCCATAATTATCTGGCATTAAATCGTGTTGCTCTGTTCAGACACAACTGAAGTCTTTGTTTCTCAGACAAAATGGTAAGCCAGTCGTAAGAAAGGTTGTTCGCTATATATAGATATATTTTTGTTGGAATTCGACTCTATCTTTCAACACTGTAAATCAAAAGCCTAGGTGCATTTTTCAAATTTAAAACCAGCTGGCATTGGTGCTGACTTCTAATTAATAGTCAATGATGGACCTTTTGTTTGCAGTACATGTTTGCTTCAAATACAGCGCCAATTTTCTGCTGTCAATCTGTGAAATATTACCCAATCTGCTATCTGAAAAATGAGGGAGGCATATATTTTCTGTTATTCTTATTGGCTTGTATAACATGAATCATATCATAGCTACAGTAATCCACATCATTCAACCTCAGAACGAGGATACACTAGCTTGAATGTTTCATTCCTGCTTTTTCAGCTCTCCTCCTGGACGTGATCTGTAGTGCCTTCTCTTAGCCGTGCCTCTAGCAACTCTTTCTCCAAGGTTGTGAAAATGAATTCCTTTCAAAGGCAAAGTGTCTGGGCCTAGGACTAGGTAATTGGGTTGTGTTACTCCACTATGTCTTTAGACTGGATATTGGAAGGAAAACAAATGTTTTCACTGCCTTTCGAGAAATTATAGAATTGTCGTTAGGCTTGAGGGCACTCTCAATAGTTTTGCTGAGATGGTGGTTTATAGGAATAGATTTGACTTTATTACTCACTAATCCACTGCTATCAGATTGTAAAGCATCTGGGAGAATGAACAATTGTTTGGAATTGTGTCAAGAAAAGAGCTTTGAATAATTCAGTTGGTGTAGTTGTGGGGTCCCTGCTTGGCTGCTGGTACTGGTGGTAGTTGGGGGGGTGGGGGGGGGGGCATGTGGCCCTGACAGCTGGTAAGACCGGGATTAGGGGTGGGGGACACCTGGAGTCAGGGAGGGGCCAGACTCTCAACAGGACACCCACTACTGCTGCTGCAGATCAGGGAGGGGCCAGACTCTCAACAGAACACCCACTACTGCTGCTGCAGATCAGGGAGGGGCCAGACTCTCAACAGAACACCCACTACTGCTGCTGCAGATCAGGAAGTGGCCAGACTCTCAACAGAACACCCACTACTGCTGCTGCAGGTCAAGGAGGGGCCAGACTCTCAACAGAACACCCACTATTGCTGCTGCAGAACAGGGAAGGTGGCTATAGACCCAGACACACACACTTCATATTGGCATAGACTATGCTCTGTAAATACTGTACATACTGTACTGTGGTCAGGATCATACATGTAGACTGTGTAGACACATTTAAATGAACATACAGTACCAGTCAAATGTTTACACACCTACTCATTCCAGGGTTTTTCTTTATTTTTACTATTTTCTACAAGACATCAAAACTATGAAATAACACATATGGAATCATGTGGTAACCAAATAATATATATTTTATATTATATGGAGTGCTGCAACAGATGACCTGGCCTCCATAATCACGAGACCTCAACCCAATTGAGATAGTTTGGGATGAGTTGGACTGCAGAGGGAAGGAAAAGCAGTCAACAAGTGCTCAGCATATGTGGGAACGCCTTCAAGACTGTTGGAAAAGCATTCCAGGTGAAGCTAGTTGAGAGAATGCCACCCGTGTGCAAAGCTGTCATCAAGGCAAAGGGTGGCTACTTTGAAGAATCTCAAATCTAAAATATATTTTGATTTGTTTAACACTTTTTTGGTTACTACATAATTCCGTATGTGTTATTTTGTAGTTTTGATGTCTTCACTATTATTCTACAATGTAGAAAATAGTAGAAAATTAAGAAAAACCCTTGAGTAGGTGTCCACATTTTTCACTTGTACTGTATATGTAGACAAAACAGGGATGAATAATAAAACATCTTGAAAGTGTCCTGTGTCATCCCACCACTGGATCCTGTTGCTAGGCGACACTAGAGCCCCATATATACCTGGTTCTAACATGCATCCTTTGTCCTGATCTTGTCCTCATTCCGATTATGCCCACATTTTCAGACCGATCGTGATCTGATCTTCCGACCACCTCCAGAGGTTGTCAGGCACTTATTGTGTCTGGATATCTTACAAGTGTACACTGATCGGGACAGTGAAACTATTTAAATCATGATTATCCTCCTTCTAAAATCATTGACAGGTACCGCCATTGACTTATGGCATCAATATGTGTCTTAAAATAACAAATAAATATTATTTTGAGAGAATAACTGTCAAATAATTAGCATACAGGGGGGGACCAGGAAATCTGGTCACAATGTGGACACAGTGTACAGATATGAGACACATTTTAATACCATGTGTAGACGCACATCTGAAAATGTGGGCACATTCAGAATATGGATCAAATCAGGGCAAAGGATGCATGTTAGCGCCAGGTATAAATGAGGCTTAGATGACTACGTGGCTTGACCTTTTCACACAGAGACATGATGCTCATCTTATTTAATATTGCCCAATCTTGACAGTCATGGCTGTGAGGGACTGTGACATTTCACATTTCAGCCTCCGGTACGCTGCCTACACAGATGTCTGCTTCAGCATGTCTGGAAATATAAGACAGTTCTCAGAAAAGAAGGTAGGTTTACAAAAGACAACTGGATCTCTTGTGATGGACACGTATTTGATCTGACTCGTGGTATTTAGTTTACTGACACAAGAACACGCCAGTCGATCAGAATATATTATGAGTACCAGTAATTGCTGTCTGTCTAGACAGAAAAAGACTTTGAAGTCAGATTTTGCAGTTAATTTTTTTTTTGCGGAGTTACAACACTTTGTCTTTGTAGGGAAGTACAGACATCTGCCTCTTGTAGCATCTTTCCCTAGAGGTGTAAAGATGACAGTGCATTCATGATTTTGTGTTATACCCTGACAGATTCTGTCAGATTTGAAATGTTGCCTCTAGTGTGTGTTTTCCAGATTCTCAGACTCCCCTTGTATTTTCAAAAACACTCACGACAAATATCCTCAAGGACACATTGAGTTTCCATTTGTTTGATCAAGTCCATATAGAACCTGTAGATGCAGCAGGCCACCTGGGACCACATGGCTGTGAGGAAGACTGAAGAGGAAAGCAAACTAGCATCCCCACCCCCTTCCAGTGTTGGGAGTGCGGTGCAGATGAGAGCAGGAGGGTGGAGAGTGTGAGCTCTCTCACTTCCTCAACTTACTCCTGATTTATGGAAATCGCAGCGCAAACACCCTGTGAGCGGTTGCTGATAAGGCTTCCTTTTGAATATGTCAGCTTCTCCTTGGCACCCCTGAGAGCCCGAGTACAGGACTAATCATTCTCCTGCTGTCAACGTTTAACAGGGAGGGGATTAGAGAAGGGAACTGCTCTGGCTCTGTCTGCCTGGGCTCCCTCCCTCCCTCCCTCCCTCACCATCCCTCTGCCTTGGTCTCGGCCTCTGCCCCAGCCTCTTTAACTAGCCTCATGCTCCTCTCAAGGGCCCAGTCAGTCATACTGCATAAAGGCTACAGTCAACAGACACATTGTCTTTTCCTTTTGAAGAGGGCTTTAGTTTTGGCTCAGACAAGCGTTGGTGCCTAGTGGAAGACTTGCTGTCTCCGTTTGGCTGGATTGGGCTTTTTGTTGAAAGGTCATTGGTTTCTGTTTAGGAACTACAGGGATGTAGATCATGTAGAATGAGACACCTAGTCTTATCCCATTGCATTGTTCTTTTCCTCTTTGGCTGGCTTCATACTGTAGATTCAGTAACCGAAGACAACAGAGAGGAGAATGCAGTGTGCCTCGCCTAGAGTCTAATTGTTTCATTAATATTAAATAAGATAAAACATTTTGCTTGCTTGGTTACATGATTAGCTTGCAAGATCCTTCCAGTCATTGTGATTGCAGGGGGTATTGATCCACAGAGCAGTGCCATATTTATGTATGATTGCTTAATCAGGTGGTTATCTCTGTTTGACAGATCTGTGTTCTGATTGACAGGTCAGTGTGGCAGTAGCTGTGGAGGATTAGCTCCATGTTGACCTATCAGACTCGCAGGGGAAACAGCCAGGGGCCAGGATGGAATAACTCTAGTTCTAGTGCCATTATCACTGTTACAGATGTAGGATCTTAATTTGAGCCCATTTGCAGTTGTGCTTTCACCTTTCACCTGTGTGTAGAAGCTGCTACCGGGTTCCATATAGAGAAGCATACCACACACAACAGTGTTCCAGAGCCTAACACACTATCACCTGATATGTGATACTAGATTAGTTCTACTCATTTCTAACACCCCTTGCAGTATCTCCATGTTTCCAAAGACAGGTTCCATACAGTGTAACAATAGACCTAATAGAGCTGGTGTGTGTCAGCCACTATGGGCACTGTCCCAGGATGCACTTGGATAGGATTAACCAAAAAAACAATTTTATCCCCAGCATGATAATGAGAGCCTATGTTTGGATTACACACATTTTCTGGGCCCACAAGTCATTCTCACAGCCAATCTGCATGTTCGGATGTAAATGCACATCTTAATTAGTGGCGCACCCTAGCCCCCCCCCCCCCGCCCCGGTGCCTTCACCCCACCCTACCCCTCACAGAGGCAGGGCCAGGGAGAAGGGAAGGAGAGGGGGTGGAGGGGTTCAGAGCAGGGAGCTGTACCCAGGAGAGAGGCACCGTGCTGGGATTAGCTGTAATGGGATTACACTAGTACGGCCATTTTAGCCAGGCCTGGAAGGGAGCAGGTATATTGGGATGACATCATATCCTCTTCTGGCTGCTGCTGGCTGACGCTGCATTCTGTCGATCTGTTTTTTTTGGGGGGCAGAGAGTTGAGTATATGTAAAAAAAAAGTATATATATATACAGTGCCTTGCGAAAGTATTCGGCCCCCTTGAACTTTGCGACCTTTTGCCACATTTCAGGCTTCAAACATAAAGATATAAAACTGTATTTTTTGTGAAGAATCAACAACAAGTGGGACACAATCATGAAGTGGAACGACATTTATTGGATATTTCAAACATTTTTAACAAATGAAAAACTGAAAAATTGGGCGTGCAAAATTATTCAGCCCCTTTACTTTCCGTGCAGCAAACTCTCTCCAGAAGTTCAGTGAGGATCTCTGAATGATCCAATGTTGACCTAAATGACTAATGATGATAAATACAATCCACCTGTGTGTAATCAAGTCTCCGTATAAATGCACCTGCACTGTGATAGTCTCAGATTCCGTTAAAAGCGCAGAGAGCATCATGAAGAACAAGGAACACACCAGGCAGGTCCGAGATACTGTTGTGAAGAAGTTTAAAGCCGGATTTAGATACAAAAAGATTTTCCAAACTTTAAACATCCCAAGGAGCACTGTGCAAGCGATAATATTGAAATGGAAGGAGTATCAGACCACTGCAAATCTACCAAGACCTGGCCGTCCCTTTAAACTTTCAGCTTATACAAGGAGAAGACTGATCAGAGATGCAGCCAAGAGGCCCATGATCACTCTGGATGAACTGCAGAGATCTACAGCTGAGGTGGGAGACTCTGTCCATAGGACAACAATCAGTCGTATATTGCACAAATCTGGCCTTTATGGAAGAGTGGCAAGAAGAAAGCCATTTCTTAAAGATAACCATAAAAAGTGTTGTTTAAAGTTTACCACAAGCCACCTGGGAGACACACCAAACATGTGGAAGAAGGTGCTCTAGTCAGATGAAACCAAAATTGAACTTTTTGGCAACAATGCAAAACGTTATGTTTGGCGTAAAAGCAACACAGCGCATCACCCTGAACACACCATCCCCACTGTCACACATGGTGGTGGCAGTATCATGGTTTGGGCCTGCTTTTCTTCAGCAGGGACAGGGAAGATGGTTAAAATTGATGGGAAGATGGATGGAGCCAAATACTGGACCATTCTGGAAGAAAACCTGATGGAGTCTGCAAAAGACCTGAGACTGGGACGGAGATTTGTCTTCCAACAAGACAATGATCCAAAATATAAAGCAAAATCTACAATGGAATGGTTCAAAAATAAATATATCCAGGTGTTAGAATGGCCAAGTCAAAGTCCAGACCTGAATCCAATCGAGAATCTGTGGAAAGAACTGAAAACTGCTTTTCACAAATGCTCTCCATCCAACCTCACTGAGCTCGAGCTGTTTTGCAAGAAGGAATGGGAAAAAATGTCAGTCTCTCGATGTGCAAAACTGATAGAGACATACCCCAAGCGACTTACAGCTGTAATCGCAGCAAAAGGTGGCGCTACAAAGTATTAACTTAAGGGGGCTGAATAATTCTGCACGCCCAATTTTTCAGTTTTTGATTTGTTAAAAAAGTTTGAAATATCCAATAAACGGCGTTCCACTACATGATTGTGTCCCACTTGTTGTTGATTCTTCACAAAAAAATACAGTTTTATATCTTTATGTTTGAAGCCTGAAATGTGGCAAAAGGTCGCAAAGTTCAAGGGGGCTGAATACTTTCGCAAGGCACTGTATAATAATAATAATAACATTTGACCCAGTGAATCCTTCTAAGTGTTATTTCAGTGGGCCAGTTGTCTCTCAGACTGAAGGAGATGCACTGCAGCAATGTGAAGGAGTCCAGGAGATGTCCAGGAGATGAGCTGCTGAATTCTGGGAAGCTCTCCAGTAGTAACTGTCGCATGTTGTGTAACCTTGACTGCTGTAGTGGACATAGATGACGGAGATGAACTGGGAGAGGCAGACTGTTCTCAGGCTCCCTGCACAGTGTGGAGTCTGTGTTTCCGTGGTTACCCTGCTCATTGATTTCACTCATTCTGCTTTTGTTTTATGAGCGCTAGTGGTCTTACAGCTCCAATGGCTTTCTAGATGAAGTGTACATGTAATTATGGTAATGTAAAGCCTGTAGATGGGAGTTGTCTCCCTCCAATCACTCAGAACACACACACACACACACACACACACACACACACACACACACACACACACACACACACACACACACACACACACACACACACACACACACACACACACACACACACACACACACACACACACACACACACACACACACACACACACACACACACAGAGCTAGGCTGAGCTGCTGTGTTCAATAGTATCAAGGCTAAAGGATGAACCATTAACACTGGAACTGCCTGGCCTTTCAGCCCATCAGTACTCGCTAGGGAACATTGCCGGGCATCACCTTTCGCATATGCATATCAACCTGACAATGTAGAAACAAACAAGATGATGATAATATAACCAGCCAGGTCACAGGTTAAATTTTTTCCATATTCCTAAACAAACACATCAGTGCATGAACAATTGTAAAGGATAAATTGCCACAATAAATATTTATGGAAATATATTCATGACAAGATATAAAAAAACATAATTTGTTGATTGTATTAGACACGGATTACCAGGACGTGTACTGTGAGCACGCACTGACCAGCTGGCAAGGGTCTTCACTGACATTTTCAACCTCTCCCTGTCCGAGTATGTAATACCAACATGTTTTAAGCAGACCACCATAGTCTGTGTGCCCAAGAACACGAAGGAAACCTGCCTAAATGACTACCAACCCATAGCACTCACGTATGTAGCCATGACATGATTTGAAAGGCTGGTCATGGCTCACATCAACACCATCATCCCAGAAACCCTACACCCACTCCAATTTGCGTACCGCCCCAACAGATCCACAGATGTTGCAATCTCCATTGCAGTCCATACTGCCTTTTCCACCTGGACAAAAGGAACACCTATGTGAGAATGCTATTCATTGACTTCAGCTCGGTGTTTAACACCATAGAGCCCTCTAATGCTCATCAATAAGCTAGGAATCCTGGGACTAAACACCTCACTCTGCAACTGGATCCTGGACTTCCTGACGGGCCAACCCCAGGTGGTAAGGGTAGGTAACAACACGCTGATCCTCAACACGGGGGCCCCTCAGGGGTGCATGCTCAGTCCCCTCCTATACTCCCTGTTCACTCATGACTGCATGGCCAAACACGACTCCAATACCATTCAATTTGCCGATGACACAACAGTGGTAGACCTGATCACCGAGAACGATGAGACAGCCTATATGGAGGTCAGAGACCTGGCCGTGTGGTGCCAGGACAACCTCTCCCTCAACATGATCAAGACAAAGGAGATTATTGTGGATTACAGGAAAAAGAGGACTGAGCCCGCCCCCCATTCTCATTGATGGGGCTACAGTGGAGCAGGTTGAGCGCTTCAAGTTCCTTGGTGTCAACATCACCAACAAGCTAACATGGTCCAAGCACACCAAGACAGTCGTGAAGAGGGCACGACAAAACCTATTCCCCCTCAGGAGACTGAAAAGATTTGGCATGGGTCCTCAGATCCTCAAAAGGTTCTACAGCTGCACCATCGAGAGCATCCTGACGGGTTGCATCACTGCCTGGTATGGCAATTGCTCGGCCTCCGACCTCAAGGCACTAAACAGGGTAGTGCGAACGGTCCAGTACATCACTGGGGCCAAGCTTCCTGCCATCCAGGACCTCTATACCAGGCGGTGTCAGAGGAAGGCCCTAAAAATTGCCAAAGACTCCAGCCACCGTAGTCATAGACTGTTCTCTCTGCTACCGCATGACAAACGGTACCGGAGCACCAAGTCTAGGTCCAGAGGCTTCTAAACAGCTTCTACCCACGAGCCATAATACTCCTGAACATCTAGTCAAATGGCTACCCAGACTATTTGCAGTGCCACCCCCTACCCCCTCTTTACACCACTGCTACTCTCTGTTGTCATCTATGCGTAGTCACTTTAATAACTCTACCAACATGTACATACTACCTCAAACAACCGGTGCCCCCACACATTGACTCTGTATCGGTACCCCCCCTGTATATAGTCTCGCTATTGTTATTTCACTGCTGCTCTTTAATTACTTGTTACTTTTATCTCTAATTTTATGTTTTTTAAACAGCCCTGTTGGCTCGTAAGTAAGCTTTCACTGTAAGGTGTGACACCTGCTGTATTCGGCGCATGTAACTAATCAAATTTGATTTGTATCGTGCCCTTATACACGTGCCTTTACGCATGAATCAATCTCTTTAAGCTTTGGGTCCACAGTCAGCACACAGCTTCGTGTGCAGCTGTTGCAGGTGTCGTATAATCTCTCTGAAGCGGTTGTGTGGCATGGCCTCACGGAAAAAGTCCATCTCATACCTATGAGACCAAAATGACTCCACATCCATGCTCTTTCTGCCGTGTGCCCCACGGACATAAAAGAGTGAAATAAATGTTTTGACTTCATCCTTAGACATGTCCCATGTAATGTTTATTTTTCTGTTTACAAAGTCAACAGTACAATCTCTGATGTGCTGCAACATCTGCATGTCACAAACTCATCTCTCTTTTCTACCCAAACCGTGCCATCCATCCCGGACTCCGGTCACACCGTGGCATCCATCCCGGACTCCGGTCGCACCGTGCCATCCCTCCCGGACTCCGGTCGCACCGTGGCATCCATCCCAGACTCCTGTTGCACCGTGGCATCCATCCCAGACTCCTGTTGCACCGTGGCATCCATCCCGGACTCCGGTCGCACCGTGGCATCCATCCCGGACTCCGGTCGCACCGTGCCATCCCTCCCAGACTCCGGTCGCACCGTGGCATCCATCCCAGACTCCTGTTGCACCGTGGCATCCATCCCGGACTCCGGTCGCACCGTGGCATCCATCCCGGACTCCGGTCGCACCGTGGCATCCATCCCGGACTCCGGTCGCACCGTGCCATCCCTCCCAGACTCCGGTCGCACCGTGCCATCCCTCCCAGACTCCTGTTACACCGTGCCATCCATCCCGGACTCCGGTCGCACCGTGCCATCCATCCCAGACTCCTGTCGCACCGTGGCATCCATCCCAGACTCCTGTCGCACCGTGGCATCCATCCCAGACTCCTGTCGCACCGTGGCATCCATACCAGACTCCTGTTGCACCGTGGCATCCATCCCAGACTCCTGTCGCACCGTGCCATCCATCCCAGACTCCGGTCGCACCGTGCCATCCATCCCAGACTCCTGTTGCACCGTGGCATCCATCCCAGACTCCTGTTGCACCATGCCATCCATCCCAGACTCCTGTTGCACCGTGCCATCCATCCCAGACTCCGGTCGCACCGTGCCATCCATCCCAGACTCCGGTCGCACCGTGCCATCCATCCCAGACTCCTGTTGCACCATGCCATCCCTCCCAGAGTCCTGTCTCACTGTGGCAGTTGGGATCACTGTTGGCTCTCTTCTGGTTTTTCTGCAGTGAGGCTCAGGCATCAGAGGCGGAGGCTCGAAATCAACATCAGAATCAGATGAAGACTCTTCATCAGCAGGCTCAATATCCAATCCTCCATCTGACTCCAACTCAGTGCATCCAGTCTTTTGGTTGGGCTTGCCTTTGTGAACTACACACATTGTATGTTGAATTCAGTGTCTGATTTGGCTCTCCCAGTGGAAGATGCACCATTATCAAATTCTAACATTGACAACAGAATAGCATATTTTAATATGTTACTAGTTTTTGAGTAGTAGCCAGAGCAATGCTGCCGCACGAGTGGTCATGTGGCGAATGCATGGACAGCATGGATATTCTGACATATTCTGACATTATTCTGACATTTGGAAATAGAGCTGCACCTCTTGAATTCTGAGAGCTATTTGACAAATGTGTCATAGAAACTGCAGAATATGCTCTTTCTGATACTATATAGAAATCCAAATGTTTTACCTGCATGTGACTCTGGAAGATATGATAAAAGTGATGCTCCTTTCCCTGCATCTGTCAATTACAAGATGCTCCCATCGCTTCATGTATTGTACAGTTTGACAACTGATAGTCCTAATATGATCACCCTTCAGATTATTGTGAATTGAATCATGCCTATAGGCTAACGTTTATTATGTGTGATATGAGTTTGGGTGTAGTTTCGGGGTAGTTTCAATGGGTCGGCTGTGCAGGCTGACTGTCATTGTTTTGTTTCCCGCTCATCAACTTGGATGGAGTCAAGGAAATGTTTTGCATTTTTCGAAAGGCCTACTGCAACACGCAACATGTTTCCGTTCCCCTGACAACAAGTTAGATTAGTAACAGAGTTACCGTAAATCAAATAAAAAGTCCTGTCACAGCTTTTTTTTATTTTTACAAAGAAAACGAGAATGGTATCAACTCGCAAGGCACACAGTCAAATGAATAACACGAGGGCCAATGCTGAGAAATAGGTATTACAAACTCTTCATTACACTATTGTTGTTCTAAATGAAATCCACCTCTTCAAACTCATCATTCAGTTAGGCCTAACTTAAATTTGATTGTGAAGTAACTTCCACAATTATCGCCCAATCGATCCACTTGTCATTAATTCAGTGGGCTGGCATCGTTTGCTTCGCTGGATAGACTCAAGCAAATGTTTTGCATTATTCTAAAGGCCTACTGCATTATTCTAAAGGCCTACTGCATTATTCTAAAGGCCTACTGCATTATTCTAAAGGCCTACTGCATTATTCTAAAGGCCTACTGCATTATTCTAAAGGCCTACTGCATTATTCTAAAGGCCTACTGCATTATTCTAAAGGTTGACTGCAACACGTAGCATGTTTTTGCTTCCCTTACAATACATTTGATTAGAAAAATAGTTATAGTAAATAAAACATTCCCAAAACAATTATTTTTAAAAAGTAAAGTGTAAAAGAGAATGGCATCAACCCGCAAGGCTGTTGAGAAATAATGATTTCACAAACTGTCTTTCTAAATTCACCCTCCTTGTCATTTTTAGGCCTATTTTTTAAAAATTAAATTGTATAGTAAGGTGCACAATTATCGGCCATTCATCTATTTGTCATTCACTCAGTGAGGAAAGCGAGACATTAGCGTCTGGCTGGGTACCAACGTCCTACAGCACATTTCTTGGCGGGTTAAGTTTGGAATAAGTGTGGAGGGAAAAAAACAGTTTTGGCTATAAATACTGTAAAATACAAAGATTTAGGAAAAGTCCGGGTCGGAGCAGGACATACACTGTAGCATTTTGTGCGGGAAGATTTAAAAAATGTATTAAATCAAACGTCAGTGGTTGTTGGCCTATGGCGGTTCTAGTGTTACGTGCTCATTCTCACAGCCCTCGGAAGTGGAGGTCTTTAGTTACAGTGTTAGCTACTAATCCGAATGCCCTGTCTAATCAGACCAATGGCAGAATAGTAATAAAGGCCTTGGACCGACAGAAGAGTAAGAGAGGCCTTGGACCGACAGAAGAGTAAGAGAGGCCTTGTCTGCAATTGCATGAACTCAGACAGAATGGATCGGCATTGACCTGTCATCTCACATCAGATGTTTTTGAACTCCTTTTGTTCTTCTTTGAGGCAGTGTAGATCCCCTTTCTGAGTGGTGTGATGATATGTCAGTGATGCTGCTGAGGGGGAGCTGTTGATTGGCCTTGATGTGCTGAGGGAGCTTTTGATTGGCCTTGATGTGCTGAGGGAGCTTTTGATTGGCCTTGATGTGCTGAGGGAGCTGTTGATTGGCCTTGATGTGTTCCTCTGTTGAGGCTACAGCACTGTCTATCCTCTTATTGCATAGTGTCTGGCCTAGTTGGTGGCCTAGACGGTCCCTCCCCTGAGTTCATCTCCAGCTCTCTCTGTGTGTGTGTCTACTGTATATATGAATGCTGGTGGCCAGTCTGACAGGCACACCCGCATTGAAGGTCACCCCTCCCCCTTTCCTCCCTGGTCCATGTTTGTGGGTGTCTTCTCTCCCATCCACTCACATCACATCACCACTGCCTGCTGCCCTGTCAGCCACAGCCTCAACCTACGACTGTGCTCCCAAACCTCCTCTGTCTCACTGTGTGGCAATGTGACTGTTGCCCTGCAAAAATGAAGCCCTAAGCAAAGCCATTTAATATAGATGTAGATGTGCCTCTATCTTCACAGCAGTAAGCATCATGTGATATCTGGAGAATGATCTTTCTCAGACCCACTATTCTCCCAGGATTCCTCTTTAATATTCAGTGATAAGTCTAGGCTGAGAGGAGGGTCTATGAACAAATGTCGCTGTATGTTAGGGTATAACTTTATATAGAATTTAGTATCAGTGCAACTACAATGTAAGTAAATGCACAGTTGAAATCAAACTGCAATTGTGATGTAATTGACTTGAGAAAGGTGACAACTTGAATCGCTCTGGATAAGTACTTTAATAAGAGCAACCAAAAGCATGATTGAAATGACCCATACAGTATTTCCAAACCTCCTCCTCACTGTTAATGTTTGGGTAAAGCCTTGTGGTGATTAGATATTTGATCTTAGTGTAAGCGTACAGCGTGTCTCTGACCGAACCCTGTCCTCCTTATGGTTAGTGAGATGTGATTGGCTGGCTGGTCGGTGTAAACTGTGGTATCTGCCTGACTGAGTTGTGATTGGCTGGCTGTCAATTTAAGCTGTGGCGTCTGTCTGGCCGAGGGTTGCGATTGGTTGTTTGGTCCGTGTAAGCTGTGGTGACTGTGATGCTGAGAGGTGAAAGGAGTTGACAGATGAGGGTTAGTGGCCCAACCTTACCAGCTCGACACAGTTCCTTATGTGAGCTGGTGGAAGCGAGCCCAATCAGGATTAAGCTGGTGTCTACAGGCAACATGTCATGCTCTCTGCTGTCTCGGACCTGATCTGCTCCGACTTCCGTGAATACTCTTTCTCAATGTAATACTTCCTTAGCAAGATGGAGGACAGGACAATACAGCTGACAAAACTGGTTGCAGTGATGTCAAAATGACCTTCTTGCTCACTAGGAAGTCTCCCCTGCCTTTGTCCCCAGGTCCTTCTCCTGTCCTGCTCTGACTGTCCATGTCCATTCTGGACCTTTCTGGGCCGTGTTTGTCACAGTGATAGTGCTGTCAGATCAGACAGGCATTTCTATAATCAGGAGCTCTGCAGTCAATTAGCTATACGTGTCTGTCAGCACAAATCCACACAAAATCAGTGGCTGTCACACTGGGTGACATGACAGCTCCTCTTGTCTAAAGCACATTGGTGTGCTGAGTGGGCTGCCTATAGCACCATACAGCAGTGGCTGCACTCATGTCTGAGCATAAACATTCAGTTGTATTAGGTGATCAAGTAGTGCTTCTCAATTAAGTATGACTGAAAACATGGTTAGATGGGTATATACTTAGACAGACAGCGTGTGGTTTGATTCCCTGGTGGTAATGGTAGTGCAATATGACTGACCTTTCTGGAGGGACACGGGATCTCTGGAAAGGCTGAATATCTACGGCTTCATGTGGATCAAACTGTTTTATTTCCATTACTGCAGCAACACACTCATTTGTTTTCTACTTAGCCCACATACACACCACAGTTTCCAAAACGCTTCTCGCTGGCTACGAGTTCCAATGTTTTTCTCCAGAAATGGATGAATTCTCAAAATAACAAGTCTAGGGTCACTGATTGTATTGATGATCTGATTTCATACACGGACATGTTTGGATGCCCTCAGGCCAGTAGTCTGGTCACTGACCTGTCATTCTAAAGTAGTGGACCTCTGGTCACTGACCTGTCATTCTAAAGTAGTGGACCTCTGGTCACTGACCTGTCATTCTAAAGTAGTGGACCTCTGGTCACTGACCTGTCATTCTAAAGTAGTGGACCTCTGGTCACTGACCTGTCATTCTAAAGTAGTGGACTTGATAGATAGTATGAGATATAATTCTAATGTTGACCATCACTGCATAAAGCAATACATGGGAGGCTTATTCTCCATAGACCATTATATTTGACCTACATTTTCTGTATTAGAGGTCAACTGATTATGATTTTTCAATGCCGATACCGATTATTTGAGGACCAAAAAAAGCCGATAGTGATTTAATCGGCCAAATTTATTATAATAATTGTTTTATTTTTTATATATACAGTGGGGCAAAAAAATATTTAGTCAGCCACCAATTGTGCACGCTCTCCCACTTAAAAAGATGAGAGAGGCCTGTAATTTTCATCATAGGTACACTTCAACTATGACAGACAAAATGAGAGAAAAAATCCAGAAAATCACATTGTAGGATTTTTAATGAATTTATTTGCAAATTATGGTGGAAAATAAGTATTTAACAAAGTTTATCTTATACTTTGTTATATACCATTTGTTGGCAATGACAGAGGTCAAACGTTTTTCTGTAAGTCTTCACAAGGTTTTCACACACTGTTGCTGGTATTTTGGCCCATTCCTCCATGCAGATCTCCTCTAGAGCAGTGATGTTTTGGGGCTGTTGCTGGGCAACATGGACTTTCAAGTCCCTCCAAAGATTTTCTATGGGGTTGAGATCTGGAGACTGGCTAGGCCACTCCAGGACCTTGAAATGCTTCTTACGAAGCCACTCCTTCGTTGCCCGGGCGGTGTGTTTGGGATCATTGTCATGCTGAAAGACCCAGCCACGTTTCATCTTTAATGCCCTTGCTGATGGAAGGAGGTTTTCACTCAAAATCTCACCATACATGGCCCCATTCATTCCTTCCTTTACAGGGATAAGAAAATGCTTCAGGTGGTCAGCCACCGCATGTCCTCCAAACACGCAGTTGAGTTTTTACCAAAAAGTTATATTTTGGTTTCATCTGACCATATGACATTCTCCCATAATCCAAATGCTCTCTAGCATCCAAAAAGGCCACCGAGTTGTTATGGTAAAACTCTGAAACTCCCCCGGTGGTTCAAGGATTTTTGCTAATTAATCTGCCATGCCGATGTAAAAAAACATTGATGTTTATGGTTAGGTTGATTTGTTCTGTACTGACGATTAAATCGGTCGACCTCTAAACTGTATTGCTCCTGTACTGCTGGATTCTCATCACTCTAATAATGACCTCTGACTCATCCAGAGTGACCCTGAACAAAAGCATGGGTGAGTGGGTGTGGGACACACAGAAAGACAGAGACAAAAATGAACCATAGCCATACTGTGGTCCAACTATGATCTCCCTCATAGGGCCCTGTGGCTTGCTTCACCCCCGCAGCCCCCCTCTCCTCCCGCTCTGCATTGATTTCATTAACGGTGCAGCTGGGGAGCCCGGCCAGCCTTGATGGGCTGTTGTCAACAAAGGGTCTGACACCTGGATCCCCCAGAGACCTCCAAAGACCCTCATTTACATCCCATCTCCATCAGCACCACCTAGGGATGTAGTGGGGGGCTGGGTTGTGGGTTAGAGGGACCCCATCACGCTCCCCATCTGAGAAATGATTGACTGGCTGAGAGGCATCCTTTAATCTCTTGAGTGTAGGGGGCAGTATTTTGATGTTTGGATGAAAAACGCACCCAAATGAAACTGCCTATTTCTCAGGCCCAAGAAGTTAAGTAGGAGAACTTGCAGAAATACTTTTTGCCCCAGTGTGTGTGTGTGTGTGTGTGTGTGTGTGTGTGTGTGTGTGTGTGTGTGTGTGTGTGTGTGTGTGTGTGTGTGTGTGTGTCCAGAATATGCGTAGAATTGATTAGGATATAAAACACTCTAAAGTTTCCAAAACTGTCAAAATATTGTCTGTGAGTATAACAGAACTGATATTGCAGGTGAAAACGTGAGGAAAATCCAACCCGGAAGTGCTGTTTTTCCTGAAATCTCTCTGTTCCACTGCATGCCTTCCCTCCATTTAAAGGGATATCAACCAGATTCCCTTCTGTATGGCTTCCGCATGGTGTGAATAGTCTTTAGACAAAGTTTCAGGCGTTTATTCTGAAAAATGAGCAAGAACGATTACATTGCATCAGTGGATGGCTAGGTGCCAGCAGAGTTTTGCAATGTCTGCAGCTTGGAGCAGACATTTTCTCTCTCTGTCCTATTGAAAAATCTACGGTCCGGTTGAAAAATTATCGATTATTTATTGTAAAAACAACCTGAGGATTGATTATAAAAAACGTTTGACATGTTTCTACGAACTTTATGGATACTATTTGGAATTTTCATCTGCCACGTCGTGACCGCTCCAGCCTGTGGATTTCTGAACAAAACGTGCCAACCAAATGGAGGTATTTTGGATATAAAAATAATCTTTATGGATCAAAAGGAACATTTATTGTGTAACTGGGAGTCTCGTTAGTGCAAACATCCGAAGATCTTCAAAGGTAAGTGATTCATTTTATTGCTTTTCTGACTTTCGTGACCAATCTACTTTGCTGCTAGCTGTAGAATTTGGCGCTCTGCAATTCAGCGGGATGGGTGTGCCAAGAAGTTGTTAAAGGTCACCAATATAGCTACATCCCTGTTAAATGTCACAGCAATTGTAAGATTAAAGGAAATAGAAAAGTTATTTATTTTTAAGCTTACAATATTGTGTTCAACAGACACTCCATTCATTTGATGAAAGAGTTCCGTTAATTAGAGGTCTACAACGACAAAGCAAGCAAGAAAGGGATTATATATAGTCATTTTGTTTGACCCTAGGGTTTGTGGTAGAAGTCGACCGATTTTATGATTTTGCAACGCCCATACCAATACCGATTATTGGAGGACCAAAAAAACCTGATACCGATTAATCGGCCGATTTATAAAATAAAAATAAAAATAAAAAAAGATAATATACAATATATAGTCATTTTGTTTGACCCTAGGGTTTGATATATATACATATATATATTATTTATATAAAAATAAAAAATAACAAAAAGATATATATACATATATACATATATACATATATATATATTATTTAAAAAAATGTATTTGTAATTATAACAATACTGAATGAACACTTATTTTAACTTAATATAATACATCAATAAAATCTATTGCCATTGAAAATAAGAATGTGTTTTTAACTGACTTGTTCAATAAAGGTGTAAAAAAAGATATATTTTCTATTTTCAAACCCCACTGAGCCTCTGTAATCCGAAGATTAGCAATGCTAACAAGTACAAGTAACATCCCATAGACAATGCTAACGAAATGCTAACAAGCAAATTGCAAACATTTTATACAATCTCTAGCCTAAACTATTTGAAGGACAGACATCCCAGCTCATGAAGTTATATAAAACAAAATGCTACTCACCGTTTGCTGCATGCACAAAACAAATATTAGACAGCAAGGCTTGATCCAGGAGGGGATTTTCTGCTGTTACCAAGCAAAGCTTGATTTTGGAAGAAGCTAACCACTTTGCTAGATAGCTAACTACCTACTAAATTAGCAAATCAAATGCACAACCTCTGACCGTTTAGCACATTTTAGACAGTTAATTTAATAGTTATAACATTTCTAACTGGCAAACATTTATTTCTAAAATGCCATACTCTAACTACAGTAGATCACTTGACACATGCTGCACAACAGTGAGTGACTCACAAGGTTCCGGTCTCATGTTGTGTGTTTGTAAACAAACACCACATGACTGGGAACTACCGGTAAGCTTCATAATGAAATGTTATGTGACAGGTGAAATGAAGAACACGATTTTCTTTATCGTCTAACATATTGTAAAAGTTGACTGCAGATCTTTACTTAAAAGTAGCTACAAATATTTAAATGTATTTAAAAAAACTTCAATGAAATAGTTTAGATGCTATTGAAAAAGTATCCCGTGGCTCTTTCTGAATAGACTGGTATACGGTATCTACGGTACACTGCCCAAGCCTAGAAGGCTGAAGGAGATCTGCCTCATTAGATGTCATCTTAGATACATTCATCTGTCTCCTGTATACTGAACATTTCAGTTCCGCCGAATACAATTTCTTGATCTGGGAGGTTAGTCTTTTATCCCATGTCTTAGTCAGTCCTTTGCTATCCACACAATTTATAATCCTCAACCATCTACAATTTAAGCGGTATTAAACACAAGGTTTTAAATAATTCTAGGAGTAGCCTATAATTCTTGAATAGCCCCATAGCTATTCAACTAATCTCAAACCTTGCACAATATTATAAGCAACATTTTAAAAATTAACACACAGTCAGCATTTTAAAAACACTTGAGAGTATTAGATAATGTTAATGAAGTATGAGACTGGCCCTCTTTTTGGAGCACAAGTTTACTACTGAATTTCCCTGCTCTTTCTTTGTGTAGCTGTTTAACATATTTTAGATTCTTCAAAGTAGCCAACCTTTCCCTTGATGACAGCATTGCATACTCTTGGCATTCCCCCAACCTGCTTAATGAGGAATGCTTTTCCAACAGTCTTGAAGGAGTTGGATCACTTGTTGGCTGCTTTTCCTGCACTCTGCAGTCCAACTCCAAAACCATCTCAATTGGGTTGAGGTCGGGTGATTGTGGAGGCCAGGTCATCTGATGCAGCACTCCATCACTCTCCTTCCTGATCAAATAGCCCTTACACAGCCTGGAGTTGTGTTTTGGGTAATTGTCCCGTTGAAAAACAAATGACACGAAGCCCCGCCGTTCCACCACGACTGGTCTGCCGACGTAACTCCATCAGCTGTGCCCCCAATGGCCTTTGCCAGACGTCGGCGCAGGCGCTTCTACTAGCCCCGGCCTGCTAACTTTAAAGCCATGTCTACAGCTTGCTAGGCAATAAGGACTACCCAGCGGCTTCCCTGTTTAACCTATTGTTGTTCACTGGACCCTATGATCACTTGGCTACATAGCTGATGCCTGCTGGACTGTTCATTAATCACGGTACTCCATTTTGTTTATTTTTGTTTATCTGTCGACCACAGCCTCGAACTCAGGCCCTGTGTGTAGTTAACTGACCCTCTCTGCCCATTCATTGCCATTTTACCTGTTGTTGTTGTCTTACCTGTTGTTGTCTTAGCTCTCCCAATCAACACCTGTGATTGCTTTATGCCTCGCTTTGTCTCTCTCAAATGTCAATATGCATTGTATATTGTTGTTTAGGATAGTTATCATTGTTTTAGTTTACTGCGGAGTCCCTAGTCCCACTCAACATGCCTCAGATACCTCCTTTTTCCCACCTCCCACACATGTGACCTCACGCAGCATAATTAGTACGTCCAGAGATGCAATCTCTCTTATCATCACAAAATGCCTGAGTTTACCTCCACTGTACCTCACCATAACCCTGTCTGTACATTATGCCCTGAATCTATTCTACCATGCCCAGAAATCTGCTCCTTTTATTCTCTGTCCCCAACGCACTAGACGACCAGTTTTGATAGCCTTTAGCCGTACCCTCATCCTACTCCTCCTCTGTTCCTCGGGTTATGTGAAGGTTAACCCAGGCCGTGTGTGTCCCCAGGCACTCTCATTTGTTGACTTCTGTAACCAAAAACGGCTTGGTTTCATGCATGTTAACATCAGAAGCCTCCTCCGTAAGTTTGTTTTTCTCACTGCTTCAGCACACTCTGCCAACGTTGATGTCCTTGCCGTGTCTGAATCCTGGCTTAGGAAGGCCACCATCCCACCATTCCATCCCCGACTACAACATTTTCCTTCAAGATAGAACTGCCAAAGGTGGTGGAGTTGCAATCTACTGCAGAGATAGCTTGGAAAGTTCTGTCATACTTTCCAGGTCTATGCCCAAACAATTCAAGCTTCTAATTTTAAAAATGAATCTCTCTAGAACTACGTCTCTCACTGTTGCTGCCTGTTATAGACCCCCCTCATCTCCCAGCTGTGCCCTAGACACTATATGTGAATTGATTGCCCCTCATCTTTCTTCAGAGTTCATTCTGTTAAGTGACCTAAACTGGGATATGCTTTAACACCTCGGCAGTCCGACAATCTCAGATTCTCACACAAATGTTCAAGAAACCCACTAGATACAACCCTAAATCTGTAAACATGGGCAACCCTAACCCTAACCCTCATAGATATTATCCTGACCAACTTGCCCTCCAAATACACCTCTGCTGTTTTCAATCAGGATCTCAGCGATCAGTACCTCATTGCCTGCATCCGCGGGTCCGCGGTCAAACGACCAACCCACATCACTGTCATCCGCTCCCTAAAACACTTCTCTCTGGAGACAGCAGAAGCGGTAGAGTTACTCTGAATGATCCGCTATGAAAAGCCAACTGACATTTACTCCTGAGGTGCTGACCTGTTACACCCTCTACAACCACTGTGATTATTATTATTTGACCATGCTGGTCATTTATGAACATTTGAACATCTTGGCCATGTTCTGTTATAATCTCCACCCGGCACAGCCAGAAGAGGACTGGCCACCCCTCATAGCCTGGTTCCTCTCTAGGTTTCTTCCTAGGTTCTGGCCTTTCTAGAGAGTTTTGAGATAGAACTTTGAGATATCAGCTGATGTAAGAAGGGCTTTATGAATAGTAGAAAGAGGAGGAAGGGAAGCGCTACTAAGGTACACAATTGTACATTTTGGTAGATAGAAGGTGCTCTTTGGTAAAAGGGGTAAATCAAAAAGAAAGGAGGACCAAAGCACTCTTCATATAATTAATTAAAATGCCTTTATTAGTATGGCATGTTCAATAGAAACAAAGTTTTTTTTAAACGACGCGGTTCGGCTGCATGGCCTTCGTCAGGGAGTACAAAAAAAAGGAAGACAAGGTCCTCTTTTAAACAGCTTATCAATTAGCCCTAATTGGAAGAGGGAGTGGTTACACAATTGATTGGACACACCTAGTAAGCAATACTCTACACATTGAAATACTGTAGCTGTGTTATCATAAAAATACAACTCCAAACTAGAAGTATCAGAACACTAAAAGGTAGTTCTAACCTTAAATATGACTGGGAGAAGTGTCAAGAATAAGAAAGCTAAATATTCCATAGTACACTAGAACACAGCAAAACATGAACAACAACAGTCTTAACCATAGCTGAGGGCAATAAAGCAAAATGTCCACTAGATGAAAGCAAATGGACCCATCACGACCCTACAGGAAGGGTGAGAAATCCATATCTTCATTTAAACCAGGGCATTTAGTGGCCTGTAGTTTGTAAATCCATATCTTCATTTAAACCAGGGTATTTTGTGGCCTGTAGTTTGTAAATCCATATCTTCATTTAAACCAGAGTATTTAGTGGGCTGTAGTTTGTCAATCCATATCTTCATTTAAACCAGGGTATTTAGTGGGCTGTAGTTTGTAAATCCATATCTTCATTTAAACCAGGGTATTTAGTGGGCTGTAGTTTGTAAATCCATATCTTCATTTACACCAGGGTATTTAGTGGGCTGTAGTTTGTAAATCCATATCTTCATTTAAACCAGGGTATTTAGTGGCCTGTAGTTTGTAAATCCATATCTTCATTTAAACCAGGGTATTTAGTGGGCTGTAGTTTGTAAATCCATATCTTCATTTAAACCAGGGTATTTAGTGGCCTGTAGTTTGTAAATCCATATCTTCATTTAAACTAGGGTATTTAGTGGGCTGTAGTTTGTAAATCCATATCTTCATTTACACCAGGGTATTTAGTGGGCTGTAGTTTGTAAATCCATATCTTCATTTAAACCAGGGTATTTAGTGGCCTGTAGTTTGTAAATCCATATCTTCATTTAAACTAGGGTATTTTGTGGCCTGTAGTTTGTAAATCCATATCTTCATTTAAACCAGGGTATTTTGTGGGCTGTAGTTTGTCAATCCATATCTTCATTTAAACCAGGGTATTTTGTGGCCTGTAGTTTGTAAATCCATATCTTCATTTAAACCAGTGTATTTAGTGGCCTGTAGTTTGTAAATCCATATCTTCATTTACACCAGGGTATTTAGTGGCCTGTAGTTTGTAAATCCATATCTTCATTTAAACTAGGGTATTTAGTGGGCTGTAGTTTGTAAATCCATATCTTCATTTAAACCAGTGTATTTTGTGGGCTGTAGTTTGTAAATCCATATCTTCATTTAAACCAGGGTATTTTGTGGCCTGTAGTTTGTAAATCCATATCTTCATTTAAACCAGGGTATTTTGTGGCCTGTAGTTTGTAAATCCATATCTTCATTTAAACCAGTGTATTTAGTGGCCTGTAGTTTGTAAATCCATATCTTCATTTACACCAGGGTATTTAGTGGCCTGTAGTTTGTAAATCCATATCTTCATTTAAACTAGGGTATTTAGTGGGCTGTAGTTTGTAAATCCATATCTTCATTTAAACCAGTGTATTTTGTGGGCTGTAGTTTGTAAATCCATATCTTCATTTAAACCAGTGTATTTAGTGGCCTGTAGTTTGTAAATCCATATCTTCATTTAAACCAGGGTATTTTGTGGCCTGTAGTTTGTAAATCCATATCTTCATTTAAACCAGGGTATTTAGTGGCCTGTAGTTTGTAAATCCATATCTTCATTTAAACTAGGGTATTTTGTGGCCTGTAGTTTGTAAATCCATATCTTCATTTAAACCAGGGTATTTTGTGGCCTGTAGTTTGTAAATCCCACAACTTTCCCTTTGGATTAACTGTTTAAGATGGTCCCCTTTTCTAATAGAGGCTGGAATATGATCAATACCCATAGCTTGTAGGGAGGCAGGGTTGCCATGGTGTAAGGACTTGTAGTGCCTTGCCATGGGGTAGTCTTCATTACCTACCCGTATGGCGTACTTGTGTTCCGCTAAGCGGTCTTGAAGGCGTCTCTTTGTCATTCCAATGTAGAACACCTTGCACTGTGGACATTCCAATCTATAGATGAAATTAGTGGTTTTGCAAGTAAAGAAATGCTTGACGTAATACTCCATTTAGGAAGCTGTGTCTACAAAATACTTCTTCTGTACAATATTCCTTCAATTGTTGCAATGGTTACATTTAAAAGAGCCCCTGGGTTTTTTGAGAGTCACCCGGAAGATAAATGTGGACTAATTTGTCATTTAGGGTAGGACATCTCTTAAAACTTATGACTGGTGGCTCAGGAAAGACTTGGTGTAGAAGCGTATCACTTTGGATGATTCCCCAATTGTTTTTAATGATTATTTTAATGCTCTGTGCTTCAGTGCTGTATGTTGTAAAAAAATACACTCTCTCCGGATGTATCACAAGGCTCTCCCCTTCGCAACAAGTTCTCTCTGTCAGCCCTTATACCGGCATCTTTCAGGACCTGAACACTGTAGCTTCGATTCAAGAAGCGATTCTCCAATTCAGCAGTAATTTCCTCACAATCTTAAATAAGCATGCACCTTTCAAAAAATGTAGAACTAAGAACAGATATAGCCCGTGGTTCACTCCAGACCTGACTGCCCTCGACCAGCATAAAAACATCCTGTGGCGGACTGCAATAGAATCAAATAGATTCCGCGATAAGCAATTGTTCAGGGAAGTCATCTAGCAAAGTCTAACTTTTTCAAACAGAAATTTGCAGGCTGTAGCTCTAACTCCAAAATGTTTTGGGACACTGTAAAGTCCATGGAGAACAAGAGCACCTCCTCCCAGCTTCCCACTGCACTGAGGCTAGGTAACACTGTCACCACCGATAAATCCACGACAATCGAGAATTTCAACAAGCATTTTCTACGGCTGGCCATGCTTTCCTCCTGGCTACCCCAACCCCGGCCAACAGCTCCGCACCCCACACAACTACTTGTCCAAGCCTCCCCAGCTTCTCCTTCACCCAAATCCAGATAGCAGATGTTCTGAAACAGCTGCAAATCTGGACCCCTACAAATCAGCTGGGCTAGAAAAACTGGACCCACTCTTTCTAAAATTATCCTCCGCCATTGTTGCAAACCCTATTACCAGTCTGTTCAACCTCTTTCGTATCGTCCGAGATCCTTAAAGATTGGAAAGCTTCCGCAGTCATCCCCCTCTTCAAAGGGGGAGACACTCTAGACCCAAACTGTTACAGACCTATATCCATCCTGCCCTGCCTTTCTAAAGTCTTCGAAAGCCAAGTTAGTAAACATATCACTGACCATTTTGATTCCCACCGTACCTTCTCCACTGTGCAATCCGGTTTCCGAGCTGGTCACGTGTGCACCTCAGACACTTTCAAGGTACTAAACGATAACATAACCACCATTGATAAAAGATTGAAGCCGGCTGCACAGTAAATCGACCTGGACAAGGCTTTCGACTCTTGTCAATCACTGTATTCTTATCGACAGACTCAACAGCCTTGGTTTCTCAAATGACTGCCTCGCCTGATTCACCAACTACTCCTCAGACAGATTTCAGTGTGTCAAATCAGAGGGCCTGTTGTCCGGACCTCTGGCAATCTCTATGGGGGTACAACAGGGCTCAATTCTCGGGCCGACTCTTTTCTCTGTATATATCAACGATGTCGCTCTTGCTGCGGGTGATTCCCTGATCCACCTCTACACAGACGACACCATTCTGTATACATCTGGCCCTTTGGACACTGTGTTAACCTCTTGCTCCTACCTGGCACGCAGGCGTCCCATCTAGAGCTCTGGAAATGCAAATGCGCTACACTAAATGCTAATAGTATTAGTTAAAACTCAAACGTTCATTAAAATACACATGCAGGGTATTGAATTAAAGCTACACTCGTTGTGAATCCAGGCAATCAGATTTTTAAAATGCTTTTCGGCGAAAGCATGAGAAGCTATTATCTGATAGCATGTAACACCCCAAAAGACCCGCAGGGGACGTAAACAAAATAAATAGCATAGTCGGCGCTACACAAACCGCACAAATAAAATATAAAACATTCATTACCTTTGACCATCTTCTTTGTTGGCACTCCTAGATGTCTCATAACCACTATTGGGTATTTTTTCTCGATTAAATCGGTCCATATATAGCCTAGATATCGATCTATGAAGACTGTGATAAACGAAAAAAATAGCGTCTTATAACGTAACATAATTTTTTTAATTAAAAAAGTTGACGATAAACTTTCACAAAACACTTCGAAATACTTTTGTAATGCAACTTTAGGTATTAGTAAACGTTAATAAGCGATCAAATTAATCACGAGACGAAGTGTTTTCTATAGGGGTCCGTCTTGAAATACTGTCCGTGTATTTCTCAACCAAAATATCCGGTCGGAGACCTGAAGAAAAAGCCTGTCTCTTGTTCGTTTGACCAAGAAACAAATAATTGGCAAATGACAAGACTGTTGACATCGTGTGGAAGCTGTAGGTACTGCAACCTCAGCCCTATTTAATGTCGTTCGCCCATAACAATGGGTTGAAGCGGCGGATGGATATATTTTTCCACTTTCAGTGATCAGATTTTCCTGCACTTTTCGATGAAAAGCACGTTCTGTTATAGTCACAGCCGTGATTTAACCAGTTTTATAAACGTCTGAGTGTTTTCTATCCACACATACTAATCATATGCATATACTATATTCCTGGCCTGAGTAACAGGGCGCTGAAATGTTGCGCGATTTTTAACAGAATGTTCGAAAAAGTAGGGGGTAGGAGTAACAGGTTAACAAACCTCCAAACAAGCTTCAATGCCATACTACACTCCTTCCGTGTCCTCCAACTGCTCTTAAACGCTAGTTAAACTAAATGCTTGCTTTTCAACCGTTCGCTGCCCACTCCCGCCCGCCCGACTAGCATCACTACTCTGGACGGTTCTGATTATGTGGACAACTACAAATACCTAGGTGTCTGGCTAGACTGTAACCTCATATTAAACACCTCCAATCCAAAATTAAAACTAGAATCGGCTTTCTATTTCGCAACAAAGACTCTTTCACTCACGCCGCCTTACATAACCTAGTAAAACTGACTATCCTACCGATCCTCGACTTTGGTGATGTCATTTACAAAATAGCCTTCAACACTCTACTCAGCAAACTGGATTCAGTTCATCCCAGTGCCATCACCAAAGCCCCATATACCACCCACCGCTGTGACCTGTATGCTCTAGTTGGCTGACCCTCGCTACATATTCGTCGCCAGACCCACTGGCTCCAGGTAATTTATAAGTCTTTGCTAGGTAAAGGTCCGCCTTGTCTCAGCTCACTGGTCACGATAACAACACCCACCCGTAGCACACGTTCCAGCAGGTATATCTCACTGATCATCCCTAAAGCCAACACCTATTTGGCCGCCTTTCCTTCCAGTTCGCTGCTGTCAATGACTGGAACGAATTGCAAAAATCACTGAAGCTGGAGACCTATATTTCCCTCACTAACTTTAAACATCAGCTATCCGAGCAGCTAACTGATCTCTGCAGCTGTACATAGCCCATCTGTAAATAGCCCATCCAATCTACCTACCCCATCTTGTTTTTATTTTATTTACTTTTCTGCTCTTTTGTACACCAGTATTTCTACTTGCACATCATCATCTGCACATTTATCACTCCAGTGTTATTTGCTAAATTGTAATTACTTGCTACTATGGCCTATTTATTGCCTTACCACCTCACGCCATTTGCACACACTGTCACGACCGTCGTAAGAAGTGGACCAAAGCGCAGCGTGGTGTGATTGCATAATTTTAATGGATGACGAAAACACAAAGTAAACTGAACAAAACAATAAACGAATAACGACCGTGAAGCTGACACCGTGAAACTGACACAAGCAACTAACGTAGACAATCACCCACAACCCACAATGACAAAACGGGCTACCTAAATATGGTTCCCAATCAGAGACAACGACTAACACCTGCCTCTGATTGAGAACCATATCAAGCCGAACACAGAAACAGACAAACTAGACATACAACATAGAAAGCCCACTCAGATCACACCCTGACCAAACAAAACATACAAAGCAAACTATGGTCAGGGCGTGACACACACTGTATATAGACTTTCTTTTTTCTGTTGTTACATTTACATTTAAGTCATTTAGCAGACGCTCTTATCCAGAGCGACTTACAAATTGGTGCATTCACCTTATGACATCCAGTGGAACAGCCACTTTACAATAGTGCATCTACATATTTTAAGGGGGGAGGGGGGTGAGAAGGATTACTTTATCCTATCCTAGGTATTCCTTAAAGAGGTGGGGTTTCAGGTGTCTCCGGAAGGTGGTGATTGACTCCGCTGTCCTGGCGTCGTGAGGGAGTTTGTTCCACCATTGGGGAGCCAGAGCAGCGAACAGTTTTGACTGGGCTGAGCGGGAACTGTACTTCCTCAGTGGTAGGGAGGCGAGCAGGCCAGAGGTGGATGAACGCAGTGCCCTTATTTGGGTGTAGGGCCTGATCAGAGCCTGGAGGTACTGAGGTGCCGTTCCCCTCACAGCTCCGTAGGCAAGCACCATGGTCTTGTAGCGGATGCGAGCTTCAACTGGAAGCCAGTGGAGAGAGCGGAGGAGCGGGGTGACGTGAGAGAACTTGGGAAGGTTGAACACTAGACGGGCTGCGGCGTTCTGGATGAGTTGTAGGGGTTTAATGGCACAGGCAGGGAGCCCAGCCAACAGCGAGTTGCAGTAATCCAGACGGGAGATGACAAGTGCCTGGATTAGGACCTGCGCCGCTTCCTGTGTGAGGCAGGGTCGTACTCTGCGGATGTTGTAGAGCATGAACCTACAGGAACGGGCCACCGCCTTGATGTTAGTTGAGAACGACAGGGTGTTGTCCAGGATCACGCCAAGGTTCTTAGCGCTCTGGGAGGAGGACACAATGGAGTTGTCAACCGTGATGGCGAGATCATGGAACGGGCAGTCCTTCCCTGGGAGGAAGAGCAGCTCCGTCTTGCCGAAGTTCAGCTTGAGGTGGTGATCCGTCATCCACACTGATATGTCTGCCAGACATGCAGAGATGCGATTCGCCACCTGGTCATCAGAAGGGGGAAAGGAGAAGATTAATTGTGTGTCGTCTGCATAGCAATGATAGGAGAGACCATGTGAGGTTATGACAGAGCCAAGTGACTTGGTGTATAGCGAGAATAGGAGAATAGTTGTGTTATTGACTGTACGCTTGTTCATTCCATGTCTAACCCTGTGTTGTTATTTGTGTCGCACTGCTTTGCTTTATCTTGGCCAGGTCACAGTTGTAAATGAGAACTTGTTCTCAACTAGCTTACCTGGTTAAATAAAGGTTAAATAAATAAAATAGTCCCCCTAAGCGCAAACCAGATGGGATGGCGTATCGCTGCAGAATGCTGTGGTAGCCATGCTGGTTAAATTGTGCCTTGAATTCTAAATATATCACAGACAGTGTCACCAGTAAAGCACCATCACACCTCCTCCTCCATGCTTCATGGTGGGAACCACACATGCGGAGATCATCCATTCACCTATTTTGCATCTCACAGAGAGATGTTGGAACCAAAATTCTCAAATTTTGAAATCATCAGACCAAAGAACAGATTTCCGGTCTAATGTCCATTTCTCGTGTTTCGTAGACCAAGCAAGTCTCTTCTTATTATAGTCCTTTAGTAGTGGTATTTTGGCTGATTTCTTTTGATTTTCCCATGATGTCAAGCAAAGAGGCACTGAATTTGAAGGTAGGCCTTGAAATACATCCACAGGTAACACCTCCAATTGACTCAAATGATGTCAATTAGCCTATCAGAAGCTTCTAAAGCCATGACATCATCTTCTGGAATGTTCCAAGCTGTTTAAAGGCACAGTCAAGTTAGTGTATGTAAACTTCTGACCCACTGGAATTATGATACAGTGAATTATAAGTGAAATAATCTGTCTGTAAACAATTGTTGGAAAAATGACTTGTGTCATGCACAAAGTCCTAACCGATTTGCCAAAACTATAGTTTGTTAACAAGAAATCTGTGGAGTGGTTGAAAAACTAGTTTTAATGACTCCAACCTAAGTGTATGTAAACTTCCGACTTCAACTGTAGATACTTTTGTACCTGTGTCCTCCAGCATCTTCAGAAGGTCCTTTGCTGTTTTTCTGGGATTGATTTGCACTTTTCGCACCAAAGTACGTTCATCTCTAGGATACAGAACACGTCTCCTTCCTGAGCAGTATGATGGCTGTGTGGTCCCATGGTGTTTATACTTGCGTACTATTGTTTGTACAGATGAACGTGGTATCTTCAGGCATTTGGAAATTGCTCCCAAGGATGAACCAGACTTTTGGAGGTCTACAATTTATTTTCTGAGGTCTTGGCTGATTTCTTTTGATTTTCCATGATGTCAAGCAAAGACGCACTGAGTTTGAAGGTAGGCCTTGAAATATATCCGCAGGTAGCACCTCCCTTTGACTCAAATGATGTCAATTAGCCTATCAGAAGCTTCTAAAGCCCTGACATAATTTTCTGGAATTTTCCAAGCTGTTTAATTAAAGGCACAGTCAACTTAGTGTATGTAAACTTCTGACCCACTGGAATTGTGATCCAGTATGTTATAAATGAAATAATCTGTCTGTAAATAATTGTTGGAAAAATGACTTTGTGTCATGCACAAAGTAGATGTCCTAACCGACTTGCCAAAACTATAGTTTGTTAACAAGAGATTTGTGGAGTGGTTAAAAAAACAGTTTTAATGACTCCAACCTAAGTGTATGTAAACTTTTTGTATGTAGACTTCAACTGTATGTATATATATATATATATTTCATTCATTCATTCATGGATTATGTTTTAAATGCTCATGAAAGTGTGTAAATTGTTCCTGTTTCTAAAATCTATTGTTCAAAACAAGCTGTTCAGTTACTTACTTCTCTGTGCCTCTGACAGCAGCTCCGCTGGCGCTACATTGCTTGGATGGTTTTTTACAGCTATTTGCTATGAGGGGGAACTGCCCCAATGAAATCACAGGATTTCATAGCATAAAATTTAACAGCACCAAGTTAATGCACTGTCCTGGGGCACTCAAATGTGCGCTCAGTCAGAACTTCTGGGTCTGTTCTAGTCTCCCTCCCATTGAGTCTCCCTCCCACGCGCCATACGTGTTACTTCCGCATGTGAAACTTTATCTGCTCTATTAGGTACAATTAACGTGTTTATGAGCATGTAAATAAATAATCATAACAGTCATGGGAGCCTGGGACCTGATCAACCGTACATCTACATCCAATATCAGTCGAAGGACAGAGGCATACACTATCTAGAACCTTCTCATCGCAGATCTGGTAGGACAAAGAAGCATGACTGGCTGTTCTACTGTAGGTGACAGGGTGACATGTTGTGTGGACTAAATCATCATAAAACCGGGTGTATCACAACGCATTATCAAATGAATTACCCAGCTACAGTCATTTTGAGAAACATTGAGAAATGGTTTGGTTGATTTTTTTTTTGCGGGGTCAAATTAGCCAGTTATATGCTGTACCTTTTTGATAAGCAGCTAGCTAGCTAGTTAGCTACCATGCAAATTTCCAACAAATATCCCAGCTAGCACATAACATTCTGAGAACAATATGCTTCTTAGATCTTGGTGAGAGCTTTGTTGTCCATTGGTTATTTTGCATAGAATCTTCGCACAACGTATGGGAATAGTGCAGAATAGTTGCTTATCTTTGGAACATTCTCAGCAGATTTAAGGAACTTGACATTTCATTTGGTTTTTGACATGCAACATTGAAATGGGTGTATTTATGCTGTTGTTCAAATGCATTGATTGCTTTATACAGTAGCTATATCTTCTCAAAGAAACTTGGTTTGAAAACGTGGCATCATATTTCTCTCATGCTACTTTGCTGACACTCCAAACACCCCTGTACCCCGCGCCCCGGGTAATCAGCCAATCTGCTCCCGCCACTGTTAGCAGCATGATGTGACCTGGGAGAAAATGAGGAGTCAAGGAGGTAGTAGTGCTGAGATGTTACACTGGTCAATGTCTAAGATGGATTTATTTTACATCTGATATGTGTTGTTGCAGGCCTGCATTCTCAAATTGTATTGTCTCTCTGCTCCTCCAGGTCACCTGTCTTCAGGATTTCTTTGGTGATGATGATGTCTTCATTGCCTGTGGCCCTGAGAAGTTCCGCTATGCCCAGGATGACTTCTCTCTGGATGAGAATGGTGAGAGCAGCCACACCAGTAGTCACTAACTACACCACTGTAGCACCACTAGTCACTAACTATACCACCAGTCACTAACTACACCACTGTAGCACCAGTAGTCACTAACTACACCACTGTAACACCACCAGTCACTAACTATACCACTGTAACACCAGTAGTCACTAACTATACCACTGTAGCACCAGTAGTCACTAACTATACCACTGTAGCACCAGTAGTCACTAACTATACCACTGTAGCACTAGTAGTCACTAACTATACCACTGTAGCACCAGTAGTCACTAACTATACCACCAGTCACTAACTATACCACTAGTCACTAACTATACCACTGTAACACCACCAGTCACTAACTACACCACTAGTCACTAACTACACCACTAGTCACTAACTACACCACTGTAACACCACCAGTCACTAACTATACCACTGTAGCACCACCAGTCACTAACTACACCACTGTAGCACCAGTAGTCACTAACTATACCACTGTAGCACCAGTAGTCACTAACTATACCACTAGTCACTAACTATACCACTAGTCACTAACTATACCACTAGTCACTAACTACACCAGTAGTCACTAACTATACCACTGTAGCACCAGTAGTCACTAACTATACCACTGTAGCACCAGTAGTCACTAACTATACCACTAGTCACTAACTATACCACTAGTCACTAACTACACCACTAGTCACTAACTACACCACTAGTCACTAACTACACCACTAGTCACTAACTACACCACTAGTCACTAACTACACCACTAGTCACTAACTACAGCCACTAGTCACTAACTACACCACTGTAACACGGCTGGTCACTAACTACACCACTAACACGGCTAGTCACTAACTACACCACTGTAACACGGCTAGTCACTAACTACACCACTGTAACACGGCTAGTCACTAACTACACCACTGTAACACGGCTAGTCACTAACTACACCACTGTAACACGGCTAATCACTAACTACACCACTGTAACACGGCTAGTCACTAACTAAACCACTGTAACACGGCTAGTCACTAACTACACCACTGTAACACGGCTAGTCACTAACTACACCACTGTAACACCACTCTCACTGAATCACTGTTCCCTGCTTAAGTCCCCGGGACCAGAACCTGTTTCCCTCATACACTGCAAAAGTCACTGATTTACTGTGGTCAAATGTTACTGTTACTCATCTATCTACAATATTGTCAATTTTCTATGATGTGACATGTATTATATTTGTACTGTATACATAGCAACATAGGAAGTGTTGCAACCTTTTGTGAAATTCTCTAATCTGTCAATGTGATTGTGGTATTTTAGTCACTGTATATATATTTATTTATTTCTCTCTCTCACACACACACACACACACACACACACACACACACACACACACACACACACACACACACACACACACACACACACACACACACACACACACACACACACACACACACACACACACACACACACACACACACACACACACACACACACACACACACACACACACACACACACACACACACACACAGTGCATTTAGGAACTTGCAGCTCAGATTTAGAAAGGAAATAATCTCTCTGAAATATATAGTTAAATAAAATATCAGCACCCCAGAACCCCAGAAAATCCAGATTTAGGCTGGAGGCCGGACTCAGTTATGTCAACATACAGCTCAGTCCACATGTAGATTATGGTAGCTAGCTGTTCAATGGAGTGACTGGCAAATACATCACATAGCCTTCTTCTTTTGTCTCCTTTTGGATTTTTTTCTTTATAGGTCTTTCAAATCAGTGTTGCACTAGAGCTCATTATTTAGATGGTGTTTATGTAAATGAGATTTTAGACATGTAAATAGAGTGGTAAGTAGTCTCTAGGGCACCTCAAATGCCAAACAGGGTCAGGTACCGCCAGGGCCATAATGGGAAGGACTTAAGAATGGCCATTCTATGTGTTCCTCACATCACATTTTAAAAGACAGGCCTACATGTAGGACAGGCATTTCCAGGCTACACTAGAACAGATGCCTCTTACATACCAGAATAAATATAGTGTGTGCCTCTGTGTATTCGTGTGTGTGTGTGTGTAGTGAATGTAAATGTAAAGTATTGGTCTGCTGTGTTGTGTGCAGTAAGCAGCAGGGAAAGATAAGTATGGGTGGAGGAACAGCCATTCATCTTGTTGGTGACAGGTTGAGATCATTGGTGCTGATACTGACTCTGAGTGGAGGAGAGAAGTAGAGCTACACTACCCAGCCTGGCCACTTCCTACAGGTGTTTTAAAGGTTATTTTCACATAATAGCTACACAGGCCACTGCACATTCAGCTCCCTCTCCCAAACCCCGTCACACCTCTCTATAGCAGAGAGCTCAGTAACAAGGGAAAATCATATACATGATTACGGTATCAGTGTAGGATTGATATGTTTTAGGCAGGGTCTATTTCCTAACCCCTGCCTGTCCTCTGGGTCCTTGACTGAAGGAGTTGGCCTGTGTGCTTTAATGTTGTGGTTCCTTTCTTTCAGCACTCTACCCCTCTGGAACCAAACCCAAATCAGCCCAGGGGGCCTTTAATAACCAAGGTCAGTGGGGTCATGCCGACATCACACTGACATCATATTATGTCTGCTGGAGACCACTGAGTTGGCCTGGGTGGGGCCAGGAGCGAGGAACGGAGTGGCCCTGTCTTTCACACACTGCACTGGTCCAAACTGATACAGCACAGTCAGAGATAATACAATCCTATCACCATACACAGACATATTTGGTATAGATTTGGATCCTGTTGCTTAATCGGATTTACACATAAAAATGTATCCAGTTTTGATGGCCATTGCAGGAGACAGAGGGGAGTATATGTAGCTCAGTATTTAATAATCATCACTACAAGCAGAATTGGATCACCTTCAATTGGCCCTGGCAAATGTGGACTGAACTCAAAGCCCTTTAATGAACCCTTTAAAAGTCTAAATACACAAGGCTATTTCAGATAAGTCAACTCTGTCATTTTAAGAACACTTCTGTCATCTTTGGGTCATACAATTTCCTCTCCCTGGGGGTGTAACAGAGCATTTCATAGACTAAACCACTCTTCCAGACAGGGGAGCGGGGTGAGCATGGTGTAGAGGGGAAGTGAGTGTCTAATATGCTCTTTAGGTGTGAAGGATTTTTGAATACCCGGTTTGGCATTTCACACGAGCACTGGCACACAGACATCTGGCTGTGTGACTCCTGGTGCATGAAGGTTAGGAGAGAGAAGACAAACAGACACTGTGTGATCAGCTCTCTGCAGGCAGGAAAGACAGATAGGGAGGAGGGTGGAGGGATGGGCGCTAGAGGAGGGTGGAGGGATGGACACGAGAGGAGCGTTGAGGGATGGACACGAGAGGAGCGTGGAGGGATGGACACGAGAGGAGGGTGGAGGGATGGACACGAGAGGAGGGTGGAGGGATGGACACGAGAGGAGGGTGGAGGGATGGACACGAGAGGAGGGTGGAGGGATGGGCGCTAGAGGAGGGTGGAGGGATGGACACGAGAGGAGCGTGGAGGGATGGACACGAGAGGAGGGTGGAGGGATGGACACGAGAGGAGGGTGGAGGGATGGACACTATCAGAGGGATGGACACGAGAGGAGGGTGGAGGGATGGACACGAGAGGAGGGTGGAGGGATGGACACTATCGGAGGGATGGACATGAGAGGAGGGTGGAGGGATGGACACAAGAGGAGGGTGGAGGGATGGACACGAGAGGAGGGTGGAGTGATGGACACTATCGGAGGGATGGACACGAGAGGAGGGTGGAGGGATGGACACGAGAGGAGGGTGGAGGGATGGACACGAGAGGAGCGTGGAGGGATGGACACGAGAGGAGCGTGGAGGGATGGACACGAGAGGAGGGTGGAGGGATGGACACGAGAGGAGGGTGGAGGGATGGACACTATCGGAGGGATGGACACGAGAGGAGGGTGGAGGGATGGACACGAGAGGAGGGTGGAGGGATGGACACTAGGGATGGACGGAGGGAGGGATGGACACGAGAGGAGGGTGGAGGGATGGACACGAGAGGAGGGATGGACACGAGAGGAGGGTGGAGGGATGGACACGAGAGGAGGGTGGAGGGATGGACACGAGAGGAGGGTGGAGGGATGGACACGAGAGGAGGGTGGAGGGATGGACACGAGAGGAGGGTGGAGGGATGGACACTATCGGAGGGATGGACACGAGAGGAGGGTGGAGGGATGGACACGAGAGGAGGGTGGAGGGATGGACACGAGAGGAGGGTGGAGGGATGGGCGCTAGAGGAGGGTGGACGGATGGACACGAGAGGAGGGTGGACGGATGGACACGAGAGGAGGGTGGAGGGATGGACACGAGAGGAGGGTGGAGGGATGGACACTATCGGAGGGATGGGCGCTAGAGGAGGACGGAGGGATGGGCTCTAGAGGAGGGAAGGGTGCTGGAGGAGGGAGGAGGGATGGGTGCTGGAGGAGGGATGGGTGCTGGAGGAGCGATGGGTGCTGGAGGAGGTGTGGGTGCTAGAGGAGGGAGGAGGGATGGGCGCTAGAGGAGGGAGGAGGGATGGGCGCTAGAGGAGGGATGGGAGCTAGAGGAGGGATGGGCGCTAGAGGAGGGGTGGGCGCTAGAGGAGGGAGGAGGGATGGGCGCTAGAGGAGGGAGGAGGGATGGGCGCTAGAGGAGGGATGAGCGCGAGAGGAGGGATGGACGCTAGAGGAGTGATAGAAGCTAGAGGAGGGATGTGCGCTAGAGGAGGGCGGAGGGATGGGCGCTAGAGGAGGGAGGAGGGATGGGCGCTAGAGGAGGGTGGAGGAATGGGCGCTAGAGGAGGGTGGAGGGATGGGTGCTAGAAGAGGGTGGAGGGAGGGACGCTGGAGGAGGGTGGAGGGATGGGCGCTAGAGGAGGGAGGAGAGGAAGGATGGGCCCTAGAGGAGGTGTGGGCGCTCGAGGAGGGGTGGACGCTAGAGGAAGTGTGGGCGCTAGAGGAGGTGTGGGCGCTAGACAGAGTGGTGGGTGATGGTGGAGGGGTGGTGCGCTGGCTGAGGGGTGGTGCGCTGGCTGAGGGGTGGTGCGCTGGCTGAGGGGTGGGCGCTGGCGGAGGGGATGGTGCTATAGGAGGGATGGGTGCTAGAGGAGGGGTGGGCGCTAGAGTAAGGATGGGCGCTAGAGGAGCGAGGAGGGATGGGCGCTAGAGGAGGGAGGAGGGAGCTAGAGGAGGAAGGAGGGATGGGCGCTAGAGGAGGTAGGAGGGATGGGCGCTAGAGGAGGTAGGAGGGATGGGCGCTAGAGGAGGTAGGAGGGATGGGCGCTAGGGGGGCATGAGGGCTGAGCGCTAGAGGAGGTATGAGGGATGGGCCCTAGAGGAGGTAGGAGGGATGGGCGCTAGAGGAGGCATGAGGGCTGAGCGCTAGAGGAGGTATGAGGGATGGGCCCTAGAGGAGGTATGAGGGATGGGCCCTAGAGGAGGTATGAGGGATGGGCCCTAGATGAGGGAGGAGGGATGGGCGCTAGAGGAAGTATGAGTGATGGGAGCTAGAGGAGGTTTGAGGGATGCGCGCTAGAGGAGGTATGAGGGATGGGCGCTAGAGGAGGGAGGAGGGATGGGCGCTAGAGGAGGGAGGAGGGATGGGAGCTAGAGGAGGGGTGGGCGCTAGAGTAAGGATGGGCGCTAGAGGAGCGAGGAGGATGGGCGCTAGAGGAGGGAGGAGGGGAGCTAGAGGAGGAAGGAGGGATGGGCGCTAGAGGAGGTAGGAGGGATGGGCGCTAGAGGAGGTAGGAGGGATGGGCGCTAGAGGAGGCATGAGGGCTGAGCGCTAGAGGAGGTATGAGGGATGGGCCCTAGAGGAGGTAGGAGGGATGGGCGCTAGAGGAGGCATGAGGGCTGAGCGCTAGAGGAGGTATGAGGGATGGGCCCTAGAGGAGGTATGAGGGATGGGCCCTAGAGGAGGTATGAGGGATGGGCCCTAGAGGAGGTATGAGGGATGGGCCCTAGATGAGGGAGGAGGGATGGGCGCTAGAGGAAGTATGAGTGATGGGAGCTAGAGGAGGTTTGAGGATGCGCGCTAGAGGAGGTATGAGGGATGGGCGCTAGAGGAGGGAGGAGGGATGGGCGCTAGAGGAGGGAGGAGGGATGGGAGCTAGAGGAGGGAATAGGGATGGGCGATAGAGGAGGGAGCAGGGATGGGTGCTAGAGGAGGGAGGAGGGATGGGTGCTCGAAGAGGTAGGAGGGATGGGTGCTCGAGGAGGGAGGAGGGATGGGTGCTCGAGGAGGGAGGAGGGATGGGTGCTCGAGGAGGGAGGAGGGATGGGTGCTCGAGGAGGTAGGAGGGATGGGTGCTCGAGGAGGTAGGAGGGATGGGCGTTAGAGGAGGTAGGAGGGATGGGCGTTAGAGGAGGGAGGAGGGATGGGCGTTAGAGGAGGGAGGACGGATTGGCGTTGTGTGGGCACTAGACGGAGGGGTGGGCTCTAGACGGAGGGGTGTGCTCTGGGCAGAGGGGTGTGCTCTGGGCAGAGGGGTTGGCACTAGACGGAGGGATGGGCGCTAGACGGAGGGGTGGGCTCTAGACGGAGGGGTGTGCTCTGGGCAGAGGGGTTGGCACTAGACGGAGGTGTGGGCGCTAGACGGAGGGGTGGGCTCTAGACGGAGGGGTGTGCTCTGGGCAGAGGGGTTGGCACTAGACGGAGGTGTGGGCGCTAGACGGAGGGGTGGGCTCTAGACGTAGGGATGGGCGCTAGCTGGAGGGAGGGGCGTTAGAGGAGAGGTAGGCGCTAGACAGAGTGGTGGGCGATGGTGGAGGGGTGGTGCGCTGGCTGATGGGTGGTGCGCTGGCTGAGGGGTGGGCGCTGGCGGAGGGGATGGCGCTATAGGAGGGATGGGTGCTAGAGGAGGGGTGGGCGCTAGAGTAAGGATGGGCGCTAGAGGAGCGAGGAGGGATGGGCGCTAGAGGAGGGAGGAGGGAGCTAGAGGAGGAAGGAGGGATGGGCGCTAGAGGAGGTAGGAGGGATGGGCGCTAGAGGAGGTAGGAGGGATGGGCGCTAGAGGAGGCATGAGGGCTGAGCGCTAGAGGAGGTATGAGGGATGGGCCCTAGAGGAGGTAGGAGGGATGGGCGCTAGAGGAGGCATGAGGGCTGAGCGCTAGAGGAGGTATGAGGGATGGGCCCTAGAGGAGGTATGAGGGATGGGCCCTAGAGGAGGTATGAGGGATGGGCCCTAGATGAGGGAGGAGGGATGGGCGCTAGAGGAAGTATGAGTGATGGGAGCTAGAGGAGGTTTGAGGGATGCGCGCTAGAGGAGGTATGAGGGATGGGCGCTAGAGGAGGGAGGAGGGATGGGCGCTAGAGGAGGGAGGAGGGACGGGAGCTAGAGGAGGGAATAGGGATGGGCGATAGAGGAGGGAGGAGGGATGGGTGCTAGAGGAGGGAGGAGGGATGGGTGCTCGAGGAGGTAGGAGGGATGGGCGCTAGAGGAGGGATGGGCGCTAGAGGAGGGATGGACGCTAGTGGAGGGATGGAAGCTAGTGGAGGGATGGGCGCTAGAGGAGGGAGGAGGGATGGGTGCTAGAGGAGGGTGGAGGGATGGGCGCTAGAGGAGGGAGGAGGGATGGGCGCTAGAAGAGGGTGGAGGGAGGGACACTGGAGGAGGGAGGAGGGATGGGCGCTAGAGGAGGTATGGGCGCTAGAGGAGGGAGGAGGGATGGGAGCTAGAGGAGGGATGGGCGCTAGAGGAGGGAGGAGGGATGGGCGCTAGAGGAGGAAGGAGGGATGGGCGCTAGATGAGCGCTAGAGGAGGGATGAGCGCTAGAGGAGGGATGAGCGCTAGAGGAGGGATGAGTGCGAGAGGAGGGATGGATGCTAGAGGAGGGATGGAAGCTAGAGGAGGGATGGGCGCTAGAGGAGGGCGGAGGGATGGGCGCTAGAGGAGGGAGGAGGGATGGGCGCTAGAGGAGGGAGGAGGGATGGGCGCTAGAGGAGGGAGGAGGGATGGGCGCTAGAGGAGGGTGGAGGGATGGGCGCTAGAGGAGGGGAGGAGGGATAGGCGCTAGAGGACGGTGGAGGGATGGGCTCTAGAAGAGGGAGGAGGGATGGGCGCTAGAGGAGGGAGGAGGGGTGGGCGCTAGACGGAGGGATGGGCGCTAGACGGAGGGATGGGCGCTAGACGGAGGGGCTATGTGGGGTGGCCAGTCCTCTTCTGGCTGTGCCGGATGGAGATTATAACAGAACATGGCTAGGATGTTCAAATGTTGGAGGGGTGGGCGCTAGACGGAGGGGTGGGCTCTAGACGGAGGGCTGGGCTCTAGACGGAGGGGTGGGCGCTAGAAGCGGGGGTGGGCGATGGAGGAGGGATGGGCTCTAGACGGAGGGGTGGGCTCTAGACGGAGGGCTGGGCTCTAGACGGAGGGGTGGGCGCTAGAGGAGGGGTGGGCTCTAGACGGAGGGGTGGGCTCTAGACGGAGGGCTGGGCTCTAGACGGAGGGGTGGGCGCTAGAAGGGGGGGTGGGCGATGGAGGAGGGATGGGCGCTAGAGGAGGGAGGATGGATGGGCGCTAGAGGAGGGATGGGTGCTAGAGGAGGGGTGGGCGCTAGAGTAAGGATGGGCGCTAGAGGAAGGATGGGCGCTTGAGGAGGTGTGGGCGCTAGAGGAAGGATGGGCGCTAGAGGAAGGATGGGCGCTACAGGAGGGATGGGCGCTGGCGGAGGGGATGGACGCTAGAGGAGGGGTGGGTGCTATAGAGGAGGGGTGGGCGCTCGAGGAAGGATGGGCGCTAGAGGAGGGATGGGCGCTAGAGGAGGTGTGGGAGCTAGAGGAGGTGTGGGCGCTAGAGGAGGTGTGGGCGCTAGAGGAGGTGTGGGCGCTAGAGGAGGTGTGGGCGCTAGAGGAAGGATGGGCGCTAGAGGAAGGATGGGCGCTAGAGGAGGTGTGGGCGCTAGAGGAGGTGTGGGCGCTAGAGGAAGTGTGGGCGCTAGAGGAGGTGTGGGCGCTAGAGGAAGGATGGGCGCTAGAGGAGGTGTGGGCGCTAGAGGTGGTGTGGGCACTAGAGGAGGTGTGGGCGCTAGAGGAGGTGTGGGCGCTAGAGGAGGTGTGGGCGCTAGAGGAGGTGTGGGCGCTCGAGGAGGGGTGGACGCTAGAGGAAGTGTGGAGGAGGGATGAGCGCTAAATGAGGGATGAGCGCTAGAGGAGGGATGAGCGCTAGAGGAGGGATGGATGCTAGAGGAGGGATGGGCGCTAGAGGAGGGCGGAGGGATGGGCGCTAGAGGAGGGAGGAGGGATGGGTGCTAGAGGAGGGTGGAGGGATGGGCGCTAGAGGAGGGATGAGCGCTAGAGGAGGGATGAGCACTAGAGGAGGGATGGACGCTAGTGGAGGGATGGAAGCTAGTGGAGGGATGGGCGCTAGAGGAGGGAGGAGGGATGGGTGCTAGAGGAGGGTGGAGGGATGGGCGCTAGAGGAGGGAGGAGGGATGGGCACTAGAAGAGGGTGGAGGGAGGGACGCTGGAGGAGGGTGGAGGGATGGGTGCTAGAGGAGGGAGGAGAGGAAGGATGGGCCCTAGAGGAGGTGTGGGCGCTCGAGGAGGGGTGGACGCTAGAGGAAGTGTGGGCGCTAGAGGAGGTGTGGGCGCTAGAGGAAGGATGGGCGCTAGAGGAGGTGTGGGCGCTAGAGGTGGTGTGGCAGCTAGAGGAAGTGTGGGCGCTAGAGGAGGTGTGGGTGCTAGAGGAGGTGTGGGCGCTAGAGGAGGTGTGGGCTCTAGAGGCGGTGTGGGCGCTAGAGGAGGGGTGGGCGCTAGACGAGGGGTTGGTGCTAGAGAAGGGAGGAGGGATGGGCGCTAGACAGAGGGGTAGGCGATGGCGGAGGGGTGGGCGCTAGACGGAGGGGTGGGCGCTAGACGGAGGTGTGGGCGCTAGACAGGGGTGGGCGCTAGAAGGGGGGGTGGGCGATGGAGGAGGGAAGGGCGCTAGAGGAGGGAGGAGGGATGGGCGCTAGACGGAGGGGTGGGCTCTAGACGGAGGGGTGTGCTCTGGGCAGAGGGGTTGGCGCTAGACGGAGGGGTGGGCGCTAGCTGGAGGGAGGGGCGTTAGCGGAGAGGTAGGCGCTAGACAGAGTGGTGGGCAATGGCGAAGTGGTGGGCGCTAGACGGTGGGGGTGGGCGCTAGACGGAGGGGTGGACTCTAGACGGAGGGGTGGGCTCTAGACGGAGGGGTGGGCGCGAGACGGAGGGGTGGACTCTAGACGGAGGGGTGGACTCTAGACGGAGGGGTGGACTCTAGAGGAGGGAGGAGGGATGGGCGCTAGAGGAGGGATGGGCGCTAGAGGAGGGATGGGCGCTAGAGGAGGGAGGAGGGATGGGCGCTAGATGAGGGCGGAGGGATGAGCGTTAGAGGAGGGATGGACGCTAGAGGAGGGCGGAGAGATGGGCGCTAGAAGAGGGTGGAGGGAGGGGCTCTAGAGGAGGGAGGAGGGATGGGCGCTAGAGGAGGGTGGAGGGATGTGCGCTAGAGGAGGGTGGAGGGATGGGCGCTGGAGGAGGGAGGAGGGATGGGCGCTAGAGTAGGGTGGAGGGATGGGTTCTAGAGGAGGGAGGAGCGATGGGCATTAGAAGAGGGTGGAGGGATGGGCGCTAGAGGAGGGAGGAGGGATGGGCGCTAGAGGAGGGTGGAGGGATGGGCTCTAGCAGAGGGAGGAGGGATGGGCTGTAGAGGAGGGATGGGCGCTAGAGGAGGGAGGAAGGATTGGCGCTAGAGGAGGGAGGAGGGATGGGCGCTAGAGGAGGGAGGAGGGATGGGCGCTAGAGGAGGGAGGAGGCATGGGCGCTAGACGGAGGGGTGGGCGATGGCGGAGGGTTGGGTGCTTGACGGAGGGGTGGGCGCTAGAGGAGAGGTGGGCGCTAGAGGAGGGCGGAGGGGTGGGCGCTAGGCGGAGGGGTGGGCGCTAGACAGAAGGGTGGGCGCTAGAGGAGAGATGGGCGCTAGAGGAGGGGTGGGCTCTAGAGGAGAGGTGGGCGCTAGAGGAGAGGTGGGCGCTAGAGGAGGGGTGGGCGCTAGAGGAGAGGTGGGCGCTAGAGGAGAGGTGGGCGCTAGAGGAGAGGTGGGCGCTAGAGGAGGGTGGGCGCTAGAGGAGAGGTGGGCGCTAGAGGAGGGGGATGGGCGCTAGAGGAGGGGTGGGCGCTAGAGGAGAGGTGGGCGCTAGAGGAGAGGTGGGCGCTAGAGGAGAGGTGGGCGCTAGAGGAGGGGTGGGCGCTAGAGGAGGGGTGGGCGCTAGACGGAGGTGTGGGCGCTAGACGGAGTGGTGGGCGCTAGACGGAGGGGTGGGCGCTAGAAGGGGGGCTGGGCGATGAGGAGGGATGGGCGCTAGAGGAGGGTGGAGGGGTGGGCGCTAGAAGCGGGGTGGGCGATTGAGGAGGGATGGGCGCTAGAGGAGGGTGGAGGGATGGGCGCTAGACAGAGGGGTGGGCGATGGCGGAGGGGTGGGCGCTAGACAGAGGGGTGGGCGCTAGACGGAGGTGTGGGCGCTAGACGGAGGGGTGGGCTCTAGACGGAGGGGTGTGCCCTGGGCAGAGGGGTTGGCACTAGACGGAGGTGTGGGCGCTAGACGGAGGGGTGGGCTCTAGACGGAGGGGTGTGCTCTGGGCAGAGGGGTGTGCTCTGGGCAGAGGGGTTGGCACTAGACGGAGGGATGGGCGCTAGACAGAGGGGTGGGCTCTAGACGGAGGGGTGTGCTCTGGGCAGAGGGGTTGGCACTAGACGGAGGTGTGGGCGCTAGACGGAGGGGTGGGCTCTAGACGGAGGGGTGTGCTCTGGGCAGAGGGGTTGGCACTAGACGGAGGTGTGGGCGCTAGACGGAGGGGTGGGCTCTACACGGAGGGATGGGCGCTAGCTGGAGGGAGGGGCGTTAGAGGAGAGGTAGGCGCTAGACAGAGTGGTGGGTGATGGTGGAGGGGTGGTGCGCTGGCTGAGGGGTGGTGCGCTGGCTGAGGGGTGGGCGCTGGCGGAGGGGATGGCGCTATAGGAGGGATGGGTGCTAGAGGAGGGGTGGGTGCTAGAGTAAGGATGGGCGCTAGAGGAGCGAGGAGGGATGGGCGCTAGAGGAGGGAGGAGGGAGCTAGAGGAGGAAGGAGGGATGGGCGCTAGAGGAGGTAGGAGGGATGGGCGCTAGAGGAGGTAGGAGGGATGGGCGCTAGAGGAGGTAGGAGGGATGGGCGCTAGGGGGCATGAGGGCTGAGCGCTAGAGGAGGTATGAGGGATGGGCCCTAGAGGAGGTAGGAGGGATGGGCGCTAGAGGAGGCATGAGGGCTGAGCGCTAGAGGAGGTATGAGGGATGGGCCCTAGAGGAGGTATGAGGGATGGGCCCTAGAGGAGGTATGAGGGATGGGCCCTAGATGAGGGAGGAGGGATGGGCGCTAGAGGAAGTATGAGTGATGGGAGCTAGAGGAGGTTTGAGGGATGCGCGCTAGAGGAGGTATGAGGGATGGGCGCTAGAGGAGGGAGGAGGGATGGGCGCTAGAGGAGGGAGGAGGGATGGGAGCTAGAGGAGGGGTGGGCGCTAGAGTAAGGATGGGCGCTAGAGGAGCGAGGAGGGATGGGCGCTAGAGGAGGGAGGAGGGAGCTAGAGGAGGAAGGAGGGATGGGCGCTAGAGGAGGTAGGAGGGATGGGCGCTAGAGGAGGTAGGAGGGATGGGCGCTAGAGGAGGCATGAGGGCTGAGCGCTAGAGGAGGTATGAGGGATGGGCCCTAGAGGAGGTAGGAGGGATGGGCGCTAGAGGAGGCATGAGGGCTGAGCGCTAGAGGAGGTATGAGGGATGGGCCCTAGAGGAGGTATGAGGGATGGGCCCTAGAGGAGGTATGAGGGATGGGCCCTAGAGGAGGTATGAGGGATGGGCCCTAGAGGAGGTATGAGGGATGGGCCCTAGATGAGGGAGGAGGGATGGGCGCTAGAGGAAGTATGAGTGATGGGAGCTAGAGGAGGTTTGAGGGATGCGCGCTAGAGGAGGTATGAGGGATGGGCGCTAGAGGAGGGAGGAGGGATGGGCGCTAGAGGAGGGAGGAGGGATGGGAGCTAGAGGAGGGAATAGGGATGGGCGATAGAGGAGGGAGCAGGGATGGGTGCTAGAGGAGGGAGGAGGGATGGGTGCTCGAGGAGGTAGGAGGGATGGGTGCTCGAGGAGGGAGGAGGGATGGGTGCTCGAGGAGGGAGGAGGGATGGGTGCTCGAGGAGGGAGGAGGGATGGGTGCTCGAGGAGGTAGGAGGGATGGGTGCTCGAGGAGGTAGGAGGGATGGGCGTTAGAGGAGGTAGGAGGGATGGGCGTTAGAGGAGGTAGGAGGGATGGGCGTTAGAGGAGGGAGGAGGGATGGGCGTTAGAGGAGGGAGGACGGATTGGCGTTGTGTGGGCGCTAGACGGAGGGGTGGGCTCTAGACGGAGGGGTGTGCTCTGGGCAGAGGGGTGTGCTCTGGGCAGAGGGGTTGGCACTAGACGGAGGGATGGGCGCTAGACGGAGGGGTGGGCTCTAGACGGAGGGGTGTGCTCTGGGCAGAGGGGTTGGCACTAGACGGAGGGGTGGGCTCTAGACGGAGGGGTGGGCTCTAGACGGAGGGGTGTGCTCTGGGCAGAGGGGTTGGCACTAGACGGAGGTGTGGGCGCTAGACGGAGGGGTGGGCTCTAGACGTAGGGATGGGCGCTAGCTGGAGGGAGGGGCGTTAGAGGAGAGGTAGGCGCTAGACAGAGTGGTGGGCGATGGTGGAGGGGTGGTGCGCTGGCTGATGGGTGGTGCGCTGGCTGAGGGGTGGGCGCTGGCGGAGGGGATGGCGCTATAGGAGGGATGGGTGCTAGAGGAGGGGTGGGCGCTAGAGTAAGGATGGGCGCTAGAGGAGCGAGGAGGGATGGGCGCTAGAGGAGGGAGGAGGGATGGGCGCTAGAGGAGGGTGGAGGGATGGGCTCTAGCAGAGGGAGGAGGGATGGGCTGTAGAGGAGGGATGGGCGCTAGAGGAGGGAGGAAGGATTGGCGCTAGAGGAGGGAGGAGGGATGGGCGCTAGAGGAGGGAGGAGGGATGGGCGCTAGAGGAGGGAGGAGGGATGGGCGCTAGAGGAGGGTGGAGGGATGGGCTCTAGCAGAGGGAGGAGGGATGGGCTGTAGAGGAGGGATGGGCGCTAGAGGAGGGAGGAAGGATTGGCGCTAGAGGAGGGAGGAGGGATGGGCGCTAGAGGAGGGGGAGGAGGGATGGGCGCTAGAGGAGGGAGGAGGCATGGGCGCTAGACGGAGGGGTGGGCGATGGCGGAGGGTTGGGTGCTTGACGGAGGGGTGGGCGCTAGAGGAGGGTGGGCGCTAGAGGAGGGCGGAGGGGTGGGCGCTAGGCGGAGGGTGGGCGCTAGACAGAAGGGTGGGCGCTAGAGGAGAGATGGGCGCTAGAGGAGGGGTGGGCTCTAGAGGAGAGGTGGGCGCTAGAGGAGAGGTGGGCGCTAGAGGAGGGGTGGGCGCTAGAGGAGAGGTGGGCGCTAGAGGAGAGGTGGGCGCTAGAGGAGAGGTGGGCGCTAGAGGAGGGGTGGGCGCTAGAGGAGAGGTGGGCGCTAGAGGAGGGGTGGGCGCTAGAGGAGGGGTGGGCGCTAGAGGAGAGGTGGGCGCTAGAGGAGAGGTGGGCGCTAGAGGAGAGGTGGGCGCTAGAGGAGGGGTGGGCGCTAGAGGAGGGGTGGGCGCTAGACGGAGGTGTGGGCGCTAGACGGAGTGGTGGGCGCTAGACGGAGGGGTGGGCGCTAGAAGCGGGGGTGGGCGATTGAGGAGGGATGGGCGCTAGAGGAGGGTGGAGGGGTGGGCGCTAGAAGCGGGGGGGCGATGAGGAGGGATGGGCGCTAGAGGAGGGTGGAGGGATGGGCGCTAGACAGAGGGGTGGGCGATGGCGGAGGGGTGGGCGCTAGACAGAGGGGTGGGCGCTAGACGGAGGTGTGGGCGCTAGACGGAGGGGTGGGCTCTAGACGGAGGGGTGTGCCCTGGGCAGAGGGGTTGGCACTAGACGGAGGTGTGGGCGCTAGACGGAGGGGTGGGCTCTAGACGGAGGGGTGTGCTCTGGGCAGAGGGGTGTGCTCTGGGCAGAGGGGTTGGCACTAGACGGAGGGATGGGCGCTAGACAGAGGGGTGGGCTCTAGACGGAGGGGTGTGCTCTGGGCAGAGGGGTTGGCACTAGACGGAGGTGTGGGCGCTAGACGGAGGGGTGGGCTCTAGACGGAGGGGTGTGCTCTGGGCAGAGGGGTTGGCACTAGACGGAGGTGTGGGCGCTAGACGGAGGGGTGGGCTCTACACGGAGGGATGGGCGCTAGCTGGAGGGAGGGGCGTTAGAGGAGAGGTAGGCGCTAGACAGAGTGGTGGGTGATGGTGGAGGGGTGGTGCGCTGGCTGAGGGGTGGTGCGCTGGCTGAGGGGTGGGCGCTGGCGGAGGGGATGGCGCTATAGGAGGGATGGGTGCTAGAGGAGGGGTGGGCGCTAGAGTAAGGATGGGCGCTAGAGGAGCGAGGAGGGATGGGCGCTAGAGGAGGGAGGAGGGAGCTAGAGGAGGAAGGAGGGATGGGCGCTAGAGGAGGTAGGAGGGATGGGCGCTAGAGGAGGTAGGAGGGATGGGCGCTAGAGGAGGTAGGAGGGATGGGCGCTAGGGGGGCATGAGGGCTGAGCGCTAGAGGAGGTATGAGGGATGGGCCCTAGAGGAGGTAGGAGGGATGGGCGCTAGAGGAGGGAGGAGGCATGGGCGCTAGACGGAGGGGTGGGCGATGGCGGAGGGTTGGGTGCTTGACGGAGGGGTGGGCGCTAGAGGAGAGGTGGGCGCTAGAGGAGGGCGGAGGGGTGGGCGCTAGGCGGAGGGGTGGGCGCTAGACAGAAGGGTGGGCGCTAGAGGAGAGATGGGCGCTAGAGGAGGGGTGGGCTCTAGAGGAGAGGTGGGCGCTAGAGGAGAGGTGGGCGCTAGAGGAGGGGTGGGCGCTAGAGGAGAGGTGGGCGCTAGAGGAGAGGTGGGCGCTAGAGGAGAGGTGGGCGCTAGAGGAGGGGTGGGCGCTAGAGGAGAGGTGGGCGCTAGAGGAGGGGTGGGCGCTAGAGGAGGGGTGGGCGCTAGAGGAGAGGTGGGCGCTAGAGGAGAGGTGGGCGCTAGAGGAGAGGTGGGCGCTAGAGGAGGGGTGGGCGCTAGAGGAGGGGTGGGCGCTAGACGGAGGTGTGGGCGCTAGACGGAGTGGTGGGCGCTAGACGGAGGGGTGGGCGCTAGAAGCGGGGGTGGGCGATTGAGGAGGGATGGGCGCTAGAGGAGGGTGGAGGGGTGGGCGCTAGAAGCGGGGGTGGGCGATTGAGGAGGGATGGGCGCTAGAGGAGGGTGGAGGGATGGGCGCTAGACAGAGGGGTGGGCGATGGCGGAGGGGTGGGCGCTAGACAGAGGGGTGGGCGCTAGACGGAGGTGTGGGCGCTAGACGGAGGGGTGGGCTCTAGACGGAGGGGTGTGCCCTGGGCAGAGGGGTTGGCACTAGACGGAGGTGTGGGCGCTAGACGGAGGGGTGGGCTCTAGACGGAGGGGTGTGCTCTGGGCAGAGGGGTGTGCTCTGGGCAGAGGGGTTGGCACTAGACGGAGGGATGGGCGCTAGACAGAGGGGTGGGCTCTAGACGGAGGGGTGTGCTCTGGGCAGAGGGGTTGGCACTAGACGGAGGTGTGGGCGCTAGACGGAGGGGTGGGCTCTAGACGGAGGGGTGTGCTCTGGGCAGAGGGGTTGGCACTAGACGGAGGTGTGGGCGCTAGACGGAGGGGTGGGCTCTACACGGAGGGATGGGCGCTAGCTGGAGGGAGGGGCGTTAGAGGAGAGGTAGGCGCTAGACAGAGTGGTGGGTGATGGTGGAGGGGTGGTGCGCTGGCTGAGGGGTGGTGCGCTGGCTGAGGGGTGGGCGCTGGCGGAGGGGATGGCGCTATAGGAGGGATGGGTGCTAGAGGAGGGGTGGGCGCTAGAGTAAGGATGGGCGCTAGAGGAGCGAGGAGGGATGGGCGCTAGAGGAGGGAGGAGGGAGCTAGAGGAGGAAGGAGGGATGGGCGCTAGAGGAGGTAGGAGGGATGGGCGCTAGAGGAGGTAGGAGGGATGGGCGCTAGAGGAGGTAGGAGGGATGGGCGCTAGGGGGGCATGAGGGCTGAGCGCTAGAGGAGGTATGAGGGATGGGCCCTAGAGGAGGTAGGAGGGATGGGCGCTAGAGGAGGCATGAGGGCTGAGCGCTAGAGGAGGTATGAGGGATGGGCCCTAGAGGAGGTATGAGGGATGGGCCCTAGAGGAGGTATGAGGGATGGGCCCTAGATGAGGGAGGAGGGATGGGCGCTAGAGGAAGTATGAGTGATGGGAGCTAGAGGAGGTTTGAGGGATGCGCGCTAGAGGAGGTATGAGGGATGGGCGCTAGAGGAGGGAGGAGGGATGGGCGCTAGAGGAGGGAGGAGGGATGGGCGCTAGAGGAGGGAGGAGGGATGGGAGCTAGAGGAGGGGTGGGCGCTAGAGTAAGGATGGGCGCTAGAGGAGCGAGGAGGGATGGGCGCTAGAGGAGGGAGGAGGGAGCTAGAGGAGGAAGGAGGGATGGGCGCTAGAGGAGGAAGGAGGGATGGGCGCTAGAGGAGGTAGGAGGGATGGGCGCTAGAGGAGGTAGGAGGGATGGGCGCTAGAGGAGGCATGAGGGCTGAGCGCTAGAGGAGGTATGAGGGATGGGCCCTAGAGGAGGTAGGAGGGATGGGCGCTAGAGGAGGCATGAGGGCTGAGTGCTAGAGGAGGTATGAGGGATGGGCCCTAGAGGAGGTATGAGGGATGGGCCCTAGAGGAGGTATGAGGGATGGGCCCTAGAGGAGGTATGAGGGATGGGCCCTAGAGGAGGTATGAGGGATGGGCCCTAGATGAGGGAGGAGGGATGGGCGCTAGAGGAAGTATGAGTGATGGGAGCTAGAGGAGGTTTGAGGGATGCGCGCTAGAGGAGGTATGAGGGATGGGCGCTAGAGGAGGGAGGAGGGATGGGCGCTAGAGGAGGGAGGAGGGATGGGAGCTAGAGGAGGGAATAGGGATGGGCGATAGAGGAGGGAGCAGGGATGGGTGCTAGAGGAGGGAGGAGGGATGGGTGCTCGAGGAGGTAGGAGGGATGGGTGCTCGAGGAGGGAGGAGGGATGGGTGCTCGAGGAGGGAGGAGGGATGGGTGCTCGAGGAGGGAGGAGGGATGGGTGCTCGAGGAGGTAGGAGGGATGGGTGCTCGAGGAGGTAGGAGGGATGGGCGTTAGAGGAGGTAGGAGGGATGGGCGTTAGAGGAGGTAGGAGGGATGGGCGTTAGAGGAGGGAGGAGGGATGGGCGTTAGAGGAGGGAGGACGGATTGGCGTTGTGTGGGCGCTAGACGGAGGGGTGGGCTCTAGACGGAGGGGTGTGCTCTGGGCAGAGGGGTGTGCTCTGGGCAGAGGGGTTGGCACTAGACGGAGGGATGGGCGCTAGACGGAGGGGTGGGCTCTAGACGGAGGGGTGTGCTCTGGGCAGAGGGGTTGGCACTAGACGGAGGGGTGGGCTCTAGACGGAGGGGTGGGCTCTAGACGGAGGGGTGTGCTCTGGGCAGAGGGGTTGGCACTAGACGGAGGTGTGGGCGCTAGACGGAGGGGTGGGCTCTAGACGTAGGGATGGGCGCTAGCTGGAGGGAGGGGCGTTAGAGGAGAGGTAGGCGCTAGACAGAGTGGTGGGCGATGGTGGAGGGGTGGTGCGCTGGCTGATGGGTGGTGCGCTGGCTGAGGGGTGGGCGCTGGCGGAGGGGATGGCG